>NC_092341.1:250502500-250712500 GCF_046630445.1 Rutidosis leptorrhynchoides
GTAATAATGAGTTAAGATGTATTGACTCATTCTTCGTGAAGAATTATATATGTATACCTTATATATATATATATGATTGGAACAATAATAAATCTTGTCGTACTAAGCAATCACGTGTGAATCTCAACTAGTATGTACTACTTGGTTAATTCATATCACTAATATGCTATGATGTACATCCTTCGTTAATGACTTAACAATTGTTAATCACTGCTTCAACACAATAAACTCCATTTCAAAATAAATCAAGTGTAACGATGAATGTATTGATTCATAACTTCATTAGCGAAATATTTCGCAACAATTATGAAATCTCTAAAGGTTTTGGAGATTATTTACTCTCGTTCCAAACCGCAAATCAGATAAGTTTAATATATATTAACTCATTAAATCCATGATTACATCTGAAGAATACATATATGAACGTATATCTTCATAAAGATTGTAAATTCTGTTGTACAAACTGGTAATTGTGAAAATATTTTAACGGGTAGCTAATATCCGAGAAATATTCACATCTCACATTAATACACTGTACATTCTTCAATTTTGATTCATAAATCATTAATTATACGCACTACCTTCACAATGATACACAATCATCTTCATACAAAATCAATTACACATTCTGAAATTAACATATCGGAATTCAAGTAAAGCTTTAACAGGTGTTATCTTCCTCAAGATTACTACATTCATGAATTATATTCATTCGTATTCTGCAATGAATTATCACATCAAACCACCAAAATTATCATTCATTACTTTTGAAATCAACAACGCATATTCGTCAACCATTAGATCCGTTGACGATTACAATCAGCGTTTAATCATCTAAAAATAAAATTTATTGAAACCATCTCGAATTGATAACCAATGATTCAGATATGGTAGTATTAAATGCAGAGGAAACAAAAGAATTATCCTCGTCATTGGATCTTAGAAATTCTAAGATATCACCGTATCTTTCGTTATAAATATCCTCTATATTTCTGAAGATATTTTCATAACGATTCTTGACCGCAATTAATTGTCTCCTTGCGATATCTCTATCACATCATAAAGGAAACTGTTTTAGTTTCTATATTCTGTAAAATTCAAGTTTAAATTATGAATGATTTGAAGTAGTGTTGGGAATTGAAGCATGAGTTAGTATAATATAATGACGTCAGGCCAACGTGATTATATTACAGTAAGTCATGCTAAATTTTTAATGGAAGGTGATGATTCATAGACTTTATAATCATCATTTTCCATGTTACACGACTCTTACATTCTATTTAAACTCTAAATATATCAAGAAAATATTTTTCTTGATGATTCGGTCTTTTTCGGATATTCTGGTAATATGACAAATCAAGTCGTGCTATTACCTTTCCTTCTGCTTTGAATATCATGATCATTCGAAACTTCATACCTATGAATTTGGGACCGTTACTTGCTTTACAAAAGCATGAAGCTTCGACATATAAGGGAAAATATAAAGCCCGATAACAACACTGAAATTACAAACCGTGTATATCAATGCGTATAACAATATAAAGACACGGGAGAACTAAAAACACAATAAATCCTAGAGCATAGTAGAAGTAAACAGACTTCTCCGGTGGGAGTTGGAAAAGAAGGAATATTGTGGCGATAACCAATATAAGGTCAAGAACAAGAACTGGATTGAGCATATTAACAAAACTTTTGGAAGTATGAATTGAGAAAGAAAGTATAGAAGTGGTGAAGATAATGAAACGAAAGAAGCTAATTTATAGCAAAATTCCAGACACAACAATCGAGGCAATTCACCGCATTTAATTAAAGAAAATCCTAATTTCCGTAATTACCGGAGAATCAAATCTTATAAAGATTTCGAAGATTTCTTTAATTCCTTGAAATCCGGAAATCAATCGTAACTACGTCAAAAGTTAAGGCGAACATTTAATTTTCTCATTTACTCTTTTACAATAGCTTCGTTTATACTCTTTCTATAATCAAATTACTTTATCCATATTATTTAATGTCGATAAAACTCTAATTCATCATTCTTGTTGTAAAGAATGACGATCTCTATCAAATTTCATGACTATGATTTTCATGAACTCCTCTCTGTTTTGTCTGCCCTAATATTACAGCATAAACGCTCAAGGTTTTAAATGAGCTCAATATTATTCATAACACATTTCATGTATCTAATTTACTGAAATGACTTGCATAACATCATCATTTTGAATGATCTCTGCATTAATGATAAAATGCACTTCATAAAAGAACCTATAGAGATTATGGTTTGTATGACTTAAACGCTTGAAACAAAACAATATTCTATCCGTTGGAAAACACGTAAGGCCCCGAACATACCTGGGAACGTGAAAACCAAATAAAACGTAAATATCCTCGTCTATGTACGAACAACACTGATTGATGGCAACAACTAAATTTCGGGACGAAATTTCTTTTAACGGGTAGGTACTATAACAACCCGGAAATTTCCGACAAAATTTAAAACTTAATCTTTATTTCGATTTCGATGATTCACGAACAAATAATTTTAAATAAACATATGGATATATATTATACGACTTAATTGTTATCACTAGAAACGTAAAACTTTTATACAAGATAATATTTGTTCTTATGTTATTACTTTTATTATTATTATTAGTATTAATATCGGTATTAGTTATATTATTATTTGCAAAATATAATGAAATATAATACATTTAAATTATTATATCATTACTAGTATTAGTGTTATCATTATGAATATTAATATTTTAATTTATAATAAAATTATAATTATTATTATCATTATTAAAATAAGTATTATTATAAAAATATCATTTATTACTAATATTATTATTATTATTAACATAATTATTAATAAATATCATTATTCTTGTTATTTATATTAGTATTCTTATAGCATCATTATTATTATTAATACAATTATTACTATTATTATTAATATGATTATTACTAATATAATTATTATTAATTTGTATTATTATTAATTATTAATATTAATGAAAAGTAACACATACCTAAATTAGGTATTATCATTTACTACTTTTATATTTTTTTTTTCACGCCATACTTTATCTGATTATCTGATCGTGACCTGTTTCCCATTTTTTTTTATTTTATCTGCTACATATTTTTTTATGATCGTGGTTCCTCCTCATCGACATCCATTATCATTAAATAACCAAAATCATTGCTTACACATTCGATTTACAATATCAGTAGTGTTATATAATTGTTGCAGGTCTGTATTAATTGGAAATCAAAACAGAAAACCATAAAGAAATAAAACCGTCCCTCTGTTCTTGTTCAATTTTTCAAAAACTTCAATTTCAAATCCATTTCAAAATCCTTAAATGTGGTTTTGTTAGCAATCACCCACTCAATCTTTCTGCAAAATTACAGCCTTCAATTCCTAAAAACGAGTTCTAATTCTTGAGTCAAAGTTACGAATTCAAAAAGTCAAACATTTTTCTTTGATCAAATTCGAGTTATATGATATGTTTTAGGATCAATTAAGGGTTCATAAAGTTTATACTGAAGTTTTAGAGTATAATTTATGTTATAATCATAAGCTAAATACACCTTGAATTCGAAAAAACAATTTTTTTTAAAGTATTGCGACATCAGCGATGGCTGTTATATATATATATATATATATATATATATATATATATATATATATATATATATATATATATATATATATATATATATATATATATATATTTTGTTAAGTTCAATCACAGTAATGATCGTTTCTATTTTGTTCTTAATCCTAAAACCAATCCTTTGTTAATAATAATCACTTTGATCGAATTATAAGGGAAGAAGAAGGAAAGGAACCAGTTTTGTTTTCGGGTTATAATAAATACAAAGGGGTATTAAATCAGAAAAGTAAGTAACAGAGCCATGGTCTAAGGTGTTGTCAGGTGAGCGAGAGGTCTCGGGTTCGAGCCTCGTCTGAGGCATTTCTTTTTAAAGGGCTTATTTAAGGTAGTTTTATTTTTCAACATTATTATTATTATTATTATTATTATTATTATTATTATTATTATTATTATTATTATTATTATTATTATTATTATTATTATTATTATTATTGTTATTAGTTTTTATGTTACTAGTATTATAATTATTAGTGTTATTATTAGTATTATTATCATTATTATCATTCTTACTAAAATTGTTATTTTGTTACCATTAAAAACTATCAATTTTATTATTAGAATTTTTATATTATCACTACGATTATTATTACAACTATTAATATTAATACTAATATCATTATTTTATGATTATTATTACTAACACAAAAATATTTTAATTTAATATAAGAACATTAATAATCTACCTTTTTAAATTAATATTAAGTACTTATTTCAAATAAATATATATATTAAGTTTTAATACAAGAGATGATGCTTCTAAACATTTAAAATAGGATATTTAAAATGAATGACTTAATATATACTTTAAATCTGATATATATATATATATATATATACATATAAATTTTAAGTATTAAAAATATACAAATGAATATAGCTAATAAATTATTAATATAATAATTATATTAATAAAATAAATATATAAAATTGTTTGATTACGATTATATGTTTTAATAAATATACAACTGATATAGGTTCGTGAATCCGAGGACAACTCTAAACTTGTTCAGTACTATCATACGCATATCCTACAAACTATCGCATCGTATCGTATCGTGAGTTCATCTGCTCCCTTTTTATATATTTTTGGGCTGAGAATACATGCGCAACTTTTATAACTGTTTTACACGTATCAACTATTAAAGTGTGATATGTTGGACTATGACCAGCAAGTCCCCAACCGAAAAGTATAAACGATAACTTGTACGGGGCAAACTTGAAAGTCTAGTCTAAATATCAGTACCAACTATTAAACTATGATATGTTGGGCTATGACCAGCAAGTCCCCAACCGAAAAGTATAAACGATAACTTGTACGGGGTAAACTTGAAAGTCTAGTCTAAATATCAGTACCAACTGTTAAACTATGCTATACTCGGCTATGTCCGACTAAGTCCCTACAGTGATATTTTTAATTGCTGCGGCATTCTTAATTATTGGGGATAGGCCTATCGGGAGTAACATCCCCGATACATTTGACTAAGTCTTTATATTACTTAATAATGAAATTAAAACGACAAGGACAGAACAACTTGTCACGGGGCAAACAACGTTTAGTCTAAATATCACGCACTGGCATAATTTTTGATCCTGCGGGAGACCAACTTTTGGGATATTGCGAGATCTACTTTACAAACTAAATCTTGTGGTCTAAAACTATTACTGAAATCATTATTTATGACAAACCTATGAACTCACTCAACCTCGTGTTGACTTTTTAAGCATGTTTATTCTCAGGTACTTAAATATTGCTTCCGCTGTATATCTACTGCTTTGATGATGATTGCTTGCTATGCTTGGAGTCTTCATTACATATCATATCAATTAAAGACATATTTATCTTCCGCTGCAAAACTCAACAAAACGTCTCATGTAGAGTCGTTCTCGTTTATACAACCGTGATTTGATATAATTAGACACAAATACCCTAGGCCCTATTTGGGGGTGTCACAGTCAACAACCAAAACCAAACCCACTGGTGACTAAGGCTGCTGCTTAAGCCGTCGACTGCTGCTACTGTGAACCTCCACGCTACCCAAACAGCACCATAAACCACTCGCTGTAGCTGCTGCTATAGCCCTCATGTTTCTGTTTGAAGCCAACAACCGCGAGCCACCATGTTTAACCCCATCACCATCGAACACCTTTGATTCTTACATATTCCTTCTTGTTTTGATCCAACAAACCCAAAGCCATCGTGAACTTTCGCTGTATGCTTACCGTTACTGCTTTCTATTGAAACAGCCCAAACAACATAACCTCATCACTTTGATCAGTCCAATATCTTCGATAAACTGTATCAGTTATGTACTGTTGCTGCCATATTGCATACTACCAACCGAAGATACCTCATCATCAAACACCCTCATAAACTACTAACTATTTTCGTTTGGTTACCTGATCAACCCGAGGCCACTGTTGTAGCTGCTATATTTTTCTGGTTCAAACCACCACCGATCAATCATCTCTTTCGTTGATCAATCGAACCACCTATAGTTTAACCATCCTCTTCTACCTCTGGCATCTACCACTACACCACCGTGACAACCATCCACCACCACAACCATAAATAACCATCATCGAACCATAGCTGTTGCAGCTAATTTGTTTCTGTGTTACTATTTAAAAACTGAAGGAAAACCACCTGCAACCATACACCATCAAACTCGTTTCTTTTTCTGTTATGGTTCCTACTACTGCATCCTTTTTATCTGACCAATCACAACAAATACCATCAACCTCAATCACGATACTGTTTTGATTATAACTTTCATGACCATTGAAACCCACCAAATGAAATGTCCCATTCATGTTGATTATAAACGTTTCATATTAATTGATTTCTTTGTGAGGTTTTTGACCTCTATATGAGACATTTTTCAAAGACTGCATTCGATTTTTAAAATAAACCATAACTTTTAAAATATTATGACGATTATCAGATAATGATAATCTAAAATATAGCATTTTCACACGACCAATACATAATGGTTTACAATCATATTACACAACAATATATGTCTTCGAATGCAGTTTTTAAACATTATTATACAAGCATGCTGACTCCAACTCTTGTCCATAAATTAGCATGCAACAGCGGAAGCTCTTAATAATCACCTGAGAATAAACATGCTTTAAACGTCAAAAAAAATGTTGGTGAGTAATAGGTTTAACCTATATATCAAATTGTAATAATAGACCACAAGATTTCATCTTTCAATAACATGCAATCTGCATAAAAATCATTCATATGGTTGAACACCTGGTAACCGACATTAACAAAATGCATCTAGAATATCCCCATATATAAATATTGAAGTACTAAAGTAGTTTAAATTCTCTGACTGGGACGTGTCAAAGCACATAGATCTATCTTTAGGATTCGTGTCAATTGGTGGCAATTGTCTACATGAAACCTATTTCAGTTAATCAAGTCTTAACAAGTTTGATTGCTTAACATGTTGGAAACATTTAATCATGCAAATATAGTTTTCATTAAATATATATAATCATGGAAAAGTTCGGGTCACTACAGTACCTACCCGTTAAATAAATTTCGTCTCGAAATTTTAAGTTGTTGGAGGTGTTGACGCATCTTCTGGAAATAGGTGAGGGTATTTCAGCTTCATCTGATCTTCACGCTCCCAGGTGAACTCGGGTCCTCTACGAGCATTCCATCGAACCTTAACGATTGGTATTTTATTTTGCTTAAGTCTTTTAACCTCACGATCCATTATTTCAACGGGTTCTTCGATGAATTGAAGTTTTTCATTGATTTGGATTTTGTCTAACGGAATAGTGAGATCTTCTTTAGCAAAACATTTCTTCAGATTCGAGACATGAAAAGTATTATGTACCCCGCGAGTTGTGGAGGTAAGTCAAGTCAGTAAGCTACTGGTCCGACACGATCTATAATCTTGAATGGCCCAATGTACCTTGGATTCAGTTTCCCCCGTTTAACAAATCGAACAACGCCTTTCCAAGGTGAAACCTTAAGCATGACCATCTCTCCAATTTCAAATTCTATATCTTTTCTCTTAATGTCCGCGTAGCTCTTTTGTCTACTTTGGGCGGTTTTCAACCGTTGTTGAATTTGAATGATTTTCTCGGTAGTTTCTTGGATTATCTCCGAACCCGTAATTTATCTATCTCTAACTTCACTCCAACAAATCGGAGACCTGCACTTTCTACCATAAAGTGCTTCAAATGGCGCCATCTCAATACTTGAATGATAACTGTTGTTGTAGGAAAATTCTGCTAACGGTAAATGTCGATCCCAACTATTTCTAAAATCAATAACACATGCTCGTAGCATGTTTTCAAGGGTCTATATCGTTCTTTAACTTTGCCCATCAGTTTGTAGATGATAGGCAGTACTCATGTCTAGACGAGTTTCCAATGCTTACTGTAATGTCTGCCAGAATCTTGAAATAAATCTGCCATCCCTATCAGAGATAATAGAGACTGGTATTCCATTTCTGGAGACAACTTCCTTCAAGTATAAACATGCCAATTTTTCCATTTTATCATCTTCTCTCATTGGCAGAAAGTGTGCTGACTTGGTGAGATGATTGACTATTACCCAAATAGTATCATAACCACTTGCAGTCCTTGACAATTTAGTAATGAAATCCATGGTAATGTTTTCCCATTTCCATTCCGGGATTTCGGGTTGTTGAAGTAGACCTGATGGTTTCTGATATTCAGCTTTGACCTTAAAATACGTCAAACATTCTCCTACGTATCTAGCAATATCGGCTTTCATACCTGATATCGGCTAAAAAGTCACGTTTTCACCCCGGTATTAAGGCCCAAAAACAAGAAAGATTCGAACTTTGTCGGAAAAATACCCACTTCGTCTGTTAGAATTGAAGAACAAGTAATTACGAAGACGGTGCAAAAAGAATCAAGAGAATCGGAGCTAAAACGAAGATTCTAGAGCGAAAACGATGAAAGACAAGAAATCAAGCTACGATCCAAGGAATCAAGGCTGACCAGCAAGCCATACGGCCTGCCATACGGCCTGCCAGTATGGAAACGGCCTACCATATACGTGCCACCACACGAGCCACCAAACGGCCTGCCTTGCACACGGCCTGCCAAATACGGCCTGCCATACGCCCTGCCAAACGGCCTACCAGGCGTATTTGACAATTTTCAAGTCTATTTAAAGGGTCTTTGTCATTCATTCCAACATATACTTCAATTCACTTCTTTCTCTCTCTTGTACAATATTAGTCATACTTTCAAGGCCTTCTCACCTCCGAGCAGGAAATTAAGTACCCGGAGGCGAACGCTGAAGATTGTATTAGGAGCGGTCTGGAGTCTTGAAGTTGTCACTTTTGTATTCGGAACTCGTTTAATCTACTGGTACTTTTATCCTTTATCTTATATAATGTTTTATGATATTATTGGCATGATTAGCGAGTAGTTATCTTTAGTGTATGCTATGATGTAAGCAGTTATAATGCCGAAATAATATTATGGTCTGTGTATGTTGTCGAAATGCTTTCCGATTATGCTTTAAACTTAATCACTTTTCCAACTAATAGAACGTAGTTATAGGCTCTGTTATTGGGAAGTCGCGAACCCCGATTCAGAGTACACTATCTGTGTCACCCCTTGGTAAGAGAAGTGTATCGGATACAATGTAAGATCGACCGAGGCACACCGGTTGTAGTAAGTATATCGAGATTTGGATTCCGACTGAGGACTCTTTCGTAGTGAAACATCTGACTAGACCCCTAGTATATTGTCGGTCCCAGACCATGCTAGTGTAGTCACCAAGCATATAAACTTCGTACGTGCACGCTGAAGCACAGCTGTTGTTGTAAGCTGTACCTCTGCTAAGTAAAACCATGGAACACGGTTAGTGTTGACCAGTACACTGCACCATAACGCAGTCTCAAGCATTGCACCCCGCTTGAGGGATTCTTAGTTAATTAAGGAACTGTTTGTTTAGACACATAAAGGATTGGACCATTAGGATAACTGAACGTGTTCATGGAAGTCAGACTTGACTTGGCCATGGTGTTCTTTATGGTTGAACTCTTTTTAAGGGCCTAACTATCTTTTACCAATCATTAACGAAAGCATTGAGGCACATCACGTCTCTCGGATATGGTAAACCATGTATTCTATTATGCTTAAGAAAGTTTAGACCATTTTGGAATGTTAATACGTCACCCAACCGAGTCGTTCAATTGGATGAGCCGTCTGAACGTGTATGCCTGTAGTCAGACTGCACGGGCGTCGGGGGTAAGGGACGTTTCTGTCTATTCAGAATCTTCAAGCCTAACGCAGTACCCAGTGACATGTCTTATGACAGGGGCGTTTAGGACCAGTGTAATGAATACAAGGCCTCTACCTATTCATGAGCCAGCATTCCATAATCTCGGCAGAATAACTGATGAAGTCATAGTATGCACTTACTTTAACCTTATCTGAATTACAAATTTTATCGCATTTACTTTATCTATCTTATAAATTAGAAAATCCCAAAATAAATATTCACTACTCCCTAACTATCTTAGGCTACAATATAGGTTCGATGTTACTGATATCTCAAAAATACGACTCTAGGTCATACTTCCCTTACTTATAAGGAGTAGTAAGATTTAGGCCCCGCTAAATATAAATTTAAAACAGTACCCTCTCCCACGAGTGGCTGATCCTGGCGACTCGCGGCCTAACGACACCGCACAAATAAAAATCGTCCATTTCGGCCATATCAAGAGACCTACTAGTTTTTGGCGCCGCTGCCGGGGAACTGGTATCAGGCAATACTGTTCTCTATCAAACTTATTCACAAGCATTTAGTGGTGTCTAAGAAAGACAATTATACACGGACTTGGTTATTGGATTTTCCGAACAGTCGCCAATTATATTGGGACCAAAAGGATCCTGCCTCTCCGTAGTCGGCCTGGCCACTTGGTTTGTTGAATAGTTTTACGGAACTTTGTTACCGAAATACCAGGGAATCAGTAGCCAGAACCAAAAACATATTCCACCATAGGATAGTTAGTTAATTAGATTACTTTAGTTTACCTTAGGTTAGATTACATTAGATTACCTTAGATTGAATTAGATTAGATTAGATTAGATTAGTTTAGCTTATTATAATTTAGCTTATTTGCGAAAATTAAAAACAAAAAGGCATACCTAGTGTATGACCCAAACCCGATCTAGACCAGGGCCGTTGTTATTCGTACCTGATCCAGACGCAATAATCTCTAAAGCACGCAAGGAAGCACAAATCAGAAACCAAATGGCGTTACGTGTTACTTTAGCAGAAAACACGAAACCCTCGATTGAAGGTCGAGGAGGACCAATCAGATTTTCAGAGATTCAAGGACACTCGTTCGAGTTAAAACATCACATCATCCAGCTCATTCAAAATAGCTGTCAGTTTCATGGATTACCGAATGACGATCCTAATTCTCACCTTGATAAATTCATATCTCTTTCGAACTCCTACAAATAGCTAGGGATAGGACAAGATATAGTCCGGCTATACTTGTTCCCCTATTCTCTCACTCATCATGCTCAAACTTGGTTTGAAGGACTGGAAAAAGATTCCATCACGTCATGGACAGAGATGGCGACTAAATTCCTAACCAAATATTTCCCTCCTTCTAAACAAACCAAACTGAAGAATGACATCATTAACTTCAA
The DNA here is from genome assembly GCF_046630445.1 of Rutidosis leptorrhynchoides. NCBI lineage: Eukaryota > Viridiplantae > Streptophyta > Magnoliopsida > Asterales > Asteraceae > Rutidosis > Rutidosis leptorrhynchoides. The sequence goes on from NC_092341.1 coordinate 250,513,858, forward strand.
ACAAAGTTATGATGAATCTCTTTACACTACATGGGAGCGTTTCAAAACCCTGCTGAAGAAATGCCCTAATCACCAGTTAGAACGGTCAGCCCAAATCTGTACCTTCTACAATGGTGTTACGGTAAATCATAGGACGACGATCGATGCAGCAGCTTAAGGGAATCTGATGAACCAAACCACAGATGAAGCATGGGAATTGCTCGAGAACATGACGATGCATCATCATGACTGGAACAGTGGTGAAACAACTTCATCATCTGCCCCACTCTCTGCACTTAACAATCAAACGGAGGCCATCAAATCCCTCACGGATAAGATGGAATCTCTTGCAAAGCAACTCGAAGAATTGAAGACGCAACCGCAGCAGGTTAACCAAGCTCAGGCTTGTATTAATTGTACCAACCCGCAACCTACTGAAGACTATCAAGTTGAGTACGAAAACCCTGACGGTTCAGTCTGTTACGTTTAATACCCAGCTCGTCCACCAAATCCCGGATTCAATCAACCACCAAGGGTTAATCAATTTCAGCGTAGCAATCAACCTTTTCGCTATCGCTATCCACCTTATCCAGCCCAACAATCTCAATTGACCTACGATCAACCACTTCCACTCACTGGTCCCCCAGTTAAGGAAAATTCCCCTACCACCCAGATTACAAAAGCAGCTAACCCCACTCTCGGAGCTGATGATCAGTTAACTCAGGTCATCCAAGGACAACAACAGCTAAATCAGAGAACTGCAACCAGACAAGATCAGACGGAGATACTAATGAGAAATCAATTGGATCTGCTCAAAAGTTTGGAAACGCAGCTCGGACAGTTATCACAACGCCTTGAAACCCGACCACAGGGAAGATTGCCAAGTAATACTATCCAGAAACCCCAGATAGAAGAAGCAAAGCAAATGGATTCAGTAATCCCAGAGGAAGAACCACGGAGAAGGTCAACTAGGCTCAAGAACAAATCAACATATACTCAGAAGCTGACCCCTGAAACTCCAGTTCGCGTACCTTATCCTGGAAGGCTACAAGAAGAACCATCCAAGCTTGATTCCTTCAAACTTGATGGTAGATTTCTAGACACCATGTCCAAAGTTCCCAACAAGAAGAGATACATCCGAAGGCTTCTATCTACAAAGGAGAGGATACCAGACTCTAACAAAATTCCACTGAGTGAAGAATGCTCTGCATTACTCAGAAACTCTCTACCACCTAAGCTAGGAGATACGGGCCGATTAGTTTTCCCGTGTTCAATCTACTAATCTGGAACCATTCATGCGCTAGCAGATTTAGGAGCAAGTATCAACCTAATCCCCTACTCTCTCTACAAGAGATTAGAGTTAGGAGACTTGTCACTAACCAAAATGACAATCCAACTTGCCGATCATACAATTCGATATCCTAAGGGCATAGTTGAGAACGTCTTGGTGAAAGTAGACAAATTCTTGTATCCTACGGATTTCGTAGTAATGGATATTAAGGAAGACCTACACACCCCAATAGTATTAGGAAGACCTTTCATGAATACAGCTAGGACTATCATTGATGTGTACAATCAAACCATGATCTTACGATCACATGGGGAGAGCGTTACCTTCAAAATTAACCGACTAACCGATCTTTCTGGATAGGCAGAGATGTTTGCTATTTCCACCAGACGGATCACTTCCGATGATGAGTCATTACCACCAGCTGGCGATATCGAGATGGGTGTCGAATCACACTCTGTAGACCACCCAGAAATGGAAGAAGAGGATCCCAGTGAAGAAATAGAGGAAAAGGAGGAATCTGAAGAGGAAGAGGAAATGGAAGACGTAAAAGAAACTGCGACAACACCCGTTCCAAGCACTGAGCGTCATGAAGAAATAATGAGGCTTGAAACGGCAGATCACAGTTTTATCATTCGCTTCAAAAAGAAGAACGACAAGGCTGAAGTTAAGGATATACAAATTGATCCTATAAGTATCAAAGTTGTTACGACCCGGAAAATTCCGACGAATTTTAAACAAAACTCTCGATACGATTTAATATTCTTGACACGATAAGAGAAATCCATTAGCTTGAGTCTCAAAAATTTTGAACTGTTTCATGAGTTCATTTACCCATCGACTATTTCCGGCGATTCACGAACGATTATTTGTATTTAGATATAAATAAGCATATAATATATATATATATATATATATATATATATATATATATATATATATATATATATATATATATAATATTTTGAAATAAGATTTAATTAATATAATTTAATACCCTGAATTAAGTTTTAATACTAAGTACAGATTAATTGGAATTAAAAACATATAATGGATTAACCTTTTCGATCAGGTTTCAAACAGGTAATGAGTGAAATAATTAAATATGTTTAATCTAAAAATTTGGGATTTTTAGGAACAGTTTTATACGTTAACTGTTTAGCAATGGGCATGAGATAATAGTCCGGGATATGGTGTCGGCAGAGTGATAATTAATTAACCCTATTTAAGCCGTGAATGATTAAATATCAATCAAAGTCACTATTTCTGATTTGTGTTTGATTGAAATCAATTTAACAAAGTGGTGACATGTTTACTGTTTTTTTTTTTAAAAGATCCCACATGTTTAAAGGCTATTAATATTAATTTATTAATATTTGTTATAATTCAGTAGGCTTATAACTACCTTTAATGGTTATAAGAACAAAGAGAGAAAAAGAGAGAAGAAATATTGATATTGATATTTCAAGAGAAATGGTGCACCTTAAATGGCTACCATACATGTCTATTTATAGCATAAAATATTACTATGCAAGAAATATAATAATAATAAAATTAACATCCAATCTAGATATTTTATAACACTCCCCCTTGGATGACAATTTTATTAGAGAATAACTAGTACTGCCTCGTTAAAAACCTTGCTAAAGAAAACCCATTGGGATAAAACTTTAGCTAAGGGAAAAAGAGTGCAGCATAGAGTTGACTCCCCCTCAAGTAGGCAACGTCTGAGTTGTTACATCTTCTGAACATGCCTCATGTCAATATTATGAACGTGTGTTCTGAAAATAGCAGTTGGCAGTGCTTTGGTATAAAGATCAGCAGAGTTGTTGATTGAACGTATCTCATTTTAATCTGGTTGTCTTTTACGAGATCTTGAGTATATGAGAAGAATCTGAGGTTTTCATCTGAAACTGTATCATCTAAATCTTTTATGTACAAGTTTAGCCCCTGTGATTTGTCTACAGTCTCCTTCATGGTTTGCTCAAACCCTTGTTTCAATTCCTATTCTCTTGTAGTCTTTTCTGAGCCTTACCAACATACCATTCTTTTCCATCAAACTTATGACCGTTAAGACCGTCTATGGCTTTGGCGCCTCGTCAGTATTTATATTTTGTTCAGTCACTTTTGATACTCTTCTTTCATTGTATTATGCAAGCTGCATTATCTTCATATATAGTTGTTGGTGAAGATAGTTTTTAGTCTTTTATAGCGTTCTAGTCCACAAGAATCAATAATGATTTGTGTCATTGATCTCAACCAAACACATTTTCGAGTAGTATCATATAATGCAATCACTTCGCCATGATTTGATGATGTTGCAACAAGTGTTTGTTTTAAGAACGCCATGATTTTGTGGTACCTCCATTTAGGAGTACATATCGAGTTTGAGATTTATCTTTATGAGGATTTGATGAATGACCTGCATATACATAATCAACCAAATCTTGTTTTGAAACGTTAGAATAAAATAATTTTAAATCAGCAGTTTCTCAAGGGTATCAAAATATGTGTTTGTCCCATTCCAATGTCTTTTTGTAAGGGCTGAGTTGAACCTTGTCAACAAATTAACTGCAAAAGAAATGTCAGGTCTTGTACAATTTGTAAGATACATAACAGTTCCAATTGCACTAATATATGGAACTTCTGATCCGTTAATATCTTCATGATCTTCTTGGGGATGAAATGGATCAGTGTCAATATTGAGTGATCTAACAACCAATTGGTTTTATCTTTAAAAAAAATGTTTTAAAATCTTTTCAGTATAAGTTGTTTGATGTACAAGTAGACCATTAGGCATATGCTCAATTTGCAATCCAAGGTAATACTTAGTTTTTTCAAGATTTTTTATTTCAAAATAATTCTTTAGAAGTTGAATAATTTCATAGATTTCTTTATCTGTTCATATGATGTTAAGAACATTGACATAAACAACTACGATCAGATATCCGAACATTGTTTTTATAAAACATACGTGCAAAATAAGTTTATAAGTATACCCATTTTTTTATCAAGTAGTCATTTAATCGGTTATGCCACATACGTCCCGTTTGTATAAACCCATTTAGAAATCTTTGTGATTTAATGGAATATATTCCCTTGGGTTTTACATTAGATGCTTATGATACCTTAACCCTTTAGGTATATTCATATATATCACTATTAAGTGATCCATACAGATAAGTAGTAACAACATTCATGAGATGCATTTAAATAACTACCAGGTTGATTAAGTATCTAATAAGTAATTGTATCCATTACAGGAGGATAATTTTTCCTCCTAATTCATTTCTGGTCTTTGTGGGAAATATTGAGTTACAAGTCTAGTTTTGCCTTGTAACTTCATTTGCACATTTCTTTTCGGATAAAAATTCATTTGTATCCCATACGTTTCACATCTTTAAAAGTGATAACGATTGATCCGAAAACTTTTCTTTTATCGAGCGATTCTAATTCAGCTCTTATTGCTCCTTTCCATTGAGCTCAATCATGTCCATTTTGTATATTCAATGACAGATTTTAGTTCCAGATCATCATCTTTATTCATGATGTCATTGTAACATTATATGAAAATATCTCATAGAGATTTTAGTTTCATTTCGGTTCCATAATATTGCATAATTTATCGCAATTTTAGTATTTACATTTATCAATATCCTCTGCAGAAGGAATATTGATTTGTGGTTCTTCTTAAACACTTTCTCTTACCTCATTATCAGCTGATTTTCTTTTTCGAGGATTTTTATCTTCGGAACCAATTGATCTTCCACGTTTGATGCGTGGCAAAGACTCAACAGTGACATTATTGCCAGCTTTTGGAATTTCAGTTCGAGCTGGAGCATTTATCGCTGGTATATATGATTTAGTCACTTTTTTATATCTGTAAATGCATAAAGTAATTAATTTGCAAGTTCTTGCATATGCATTATTTTTGAACTTTCGTTTCACATTCTTTTGTGCGAGTTCAATATACCTTAATTGATGTTTACATCATGAAGCATCATTTTATTTTTTATTTTTTTCTCCCCCTAATCTAGGGAACAATGTTTTATTAAAATGACAATCAGCAAAACGTGCTGTAAAAACATCACCCATCATGAGTTCAATATATCTTATGATTGAAGATGTTTTATATCCAAAATATATTATCATCTTTCTTTGAAGAACCATTTTATTGTGTTGTGGTGATACAATTGGAACATACACTGCACAACCAATGTTTTAAGGTAGAAAATATTTGGCTCTTGGCCAAAATCAAGTATTAAGTGAAAATATTTACGACTTCCACATGGTATAATGCGAATTAATGTCGCAGCATGTAAATTTACATGTCCACATATAAATATTGAGAGATTTGTACTCATTATCAATTGTCTAGTTATTAGCTGTAAGCGTTTATCTATTGATTCAGCTAAACCAATTTTGTGTATGCACATGAGCAACTGGATGTTCAACAACAATCCTTGTAGATATATAATGATCATTAAATGCTTGAGATGTTAACTCACCAGCATTATCAAGTCTCATCCTTTTAATGGTGTAATCAGAATAATGTGTTCTCAATTTAATAATTTGTGCAAGAAACTTTGCAAATGCCATATTACGGCTTGATAACATACAAATATGAGACCATCCGCTAGATGCGTCTATTAGAACCATGAAATATCAAAATGGTTCACATGATGGATGAATTGGTTCATATATCTTACCTTGAATTCTTTCAAGAAACATTTGTGATTCTTTTTCACAATATACTTTTCATTAATCACCATATGTGCTTTCCATTAATCACCATATGTGTTTTTTTTTATAAATCACCATATGTGTTTTTTTTTATCATATATCCTTTTCACCATATACGCTTTTAATCATATGCGCTGTGTTTTTCACCATATGCGCTTTTAATCATATGCGATTTTCATCATATGCGTTGTGCTTTTCATCATATTCGCTTTTTATCATATGCGCTTATCATATGCGATGCGCTTTTTATCATATGCGCTTTTTTATGTGAATAGTAAATTAATTAATTTCGTTTTACTATTCATATGAATTAATTTAGATTTACTATTTTGTTAATTGAGTAATATATATATACATCATATACTTGTGACTCCGAAGGCTCAAATGAATTTGACCATATAGTTATACGTTGTACCTTGCACATTAATTTTCAGTAGAAGCTTTAGATGCATATTATTTTTAGTAGAAGCTTTAGATGCACTTTTTTTTTAATCACCAAATACCACAAACACTTTGTTTGCGTTTGTTCATAGTCATCAATGAAAACCATTTTCTTTAATTTTATTTTATACAATAAAATTAACGCATCATTATTCTTTTCAAAAACAATAATCTATTGTTATTGTTCACTTGTGCCATGTTTAACAACAAAAGTCAACAACCTCTGTCTTGTTTGTTGTGGCAACCAAAAACAACCTTTGCTTTTGTTACCGAGAATCCAAGACCAAAAAACAATTAATTTTTAATTAATCTTTTATCAAAACCATAAATGATTTTATTGATCTACGTTGATATGGCCATAAAGAATTGACGGCTGACCTACTTTTGTAAGTGTATTTCGGCTATCATCCCGAAAACGCACAACGACCTTTTTTTTTTTTTTTTTTATGAACTATTTGTTTCATATCTAGCTTAGGCAATTATTGTGAACATTTGGTCCCTATAAGAGCATTTATTTTTTAGACTTTTAGTTGATTTGTACTTGTCACAATTAGGGATAGCACCCGCGGGTCGTGGATGCGAATCCATTGGATCCATCACCCGTACCCGCGGATTTTTTTTTAAGAGACATCCAATTGAACCCTTGTTCGTTGAAACAATTTGACTATATTTTTACTCCCCATTATTAAACGGGCCATTTTGATGCACACTCTTAAAAAAATAATTTGTTTTTTAAGTTTTATTATTCAACCTCCTTTTTTCAACGGTCACGTTTTTAACAAAACATTTAACAAGTTTGGAAAAAAGTTTTTTATTGATTATCATCAAAAGTTTTCTATTGTCACTCTATTAGATGGAATTATGGCATACAACCAAAATTGCAACCCAACACTACATAAGAACAAAAAGGTTGTTTTTAATTAACATATGTATATGTGTTAAACTCGGAATAATAATAACTTATTTTAGAAAATTAACATAAGACATGTTGAAACATTTTTGTCACATTTAGCTCATCAAGTCTAATACTTATCATTGATAGATTTTATCACGTGTAGGAGATGTTTACTTTTTTCTTGTATTAAGTCCTACTTTCATTTACCTTTGTTTGGAAAAAAGTTTTTTTTTTTTACTTTGCTTTCCCCCTTTCTGTAAAACTCATTTAAACACTTTCTTTGTTTTTTTTTTTTTTTTTTTTTTTTTTTTAAAAAACTTCCTTTTTTTACGTTACCCGTAAATTATAAATATATAAAAAAAACTTTTTGTTTAAATTTTTTTTCTAGTTTTTAAAAGGCCACTTGACCAATTTTTTAATTCTTTCACAACACCTGATATCGTGATCGTGACCTTTCACCAAAGCAAGAGATATTCTTGATAAACTAAACACGGACTCGTGTTTGAAATTGTCGGCCACAAAAAAATTCATTTGATAAAAGTATATATATATTTTTTTTAGTTATAGAAGGAGACCACTTCATTTTCAATACTTCATTTTTGACAAAAAAAACTATTCCATTTTACCATCCCCTTTTTTTTCTTACTTTAACTTTTAAGATATACTTTTAATAAAAATACAAACTACTTTTTCTTATTTTAACTTTTAAGATTTACTTTTAATAAAAATACAAACTACTTTTTGTATTTTAACTTTTAAGATTTACTTTTAATAAAAGTACAAACTACTTTTTCTTATTTTAACTTTTAAGATTTACTTTTAATAAAAATACAAACTATTTTTTTATTTTAACTTTTAAAATTATAAATTTAAGAATAAACATTAGTATGCATGAAATAAATAATGATTAATTGCATAAGTGATCATAAATGTTAGATAACATATAAAGACCCCGTCGTATTCGTATTGATCGGAATTAATCTCGACCCATGGTACCGTGTTGTCAAATGACGTGTTGCGTACATAAAGTACCGTGTTGTCAAATGACGTGTTGCGTACAATCATGAGGTCTTATTAACATAAATATAAATGTTAGTGAAGTTAATAAGAGTTAGATTACAGAAAATATAATTCAGGTGGTATAACCGACCATATATAACTTAAATAACATAAATATAAATGTTAGTAAAGTTAGTAAAAGTTAGATTACAGAAATATAATTCAGGTGGTATAACCGACCATATATAACTTAAATAACATAAATATAAATGTTAGTGAAGTTAGTAAAAGTTAGATTACAGAAATATAATTCAGGTGGTATAACCGACCATATATAACTTAAATAACATAAATATAAATGTTAGTAGTCCAAAATTTGATATATTCGAGTCTGAAAATTATTAATAATTTCATACCTTGATTAGTGATTCGTGATCGTTTGAGATATCGTTTAATTACACTAAGCTTTTCGTGCTGATAACGTGTTATAATTCAGTAGGCTTATAACTACCTTTAATGGTTATAAGAACAAAGAGAGAAAAAGAGAGAAGAAATATTGATATTGATATTTCAAGAGAAATGGTGCACCTTAAATGGCTACCATACATGTCTATTTATAGCATAAAATATTACTATGCAAGAAATATAATAATAATAAAATTAACATCCAATCTAGATATTTTATAACAATATTATTATTATTATTATTAATTATTATTAATATTATAATTATTTAATTTTACATATTATAAATACAGTATGATATAGAGTGTGAGATGGAGAACTTGATCAACCTCATCCTTCTTTTATCCCATTCGACCACAACATATTATCATTATCCTCACCATCCAAGAATCACACACACCCTGCGTGCATATCCTGCTCCTTTTCTGTTTCATGTCAAACACCATTTTCTCCACAACCATCTTTACTCTTTTTCATAAGTCTTTCTCTCTTCTTTTCGGGTGTGAGAAACCAAACCATAGCCACAATCGTTACCACCCTTGAAACCCACTTCATCTTCAAATAAAATCATCACTACCGGAGTACACACACATCACCCTCATCACTACATAAAAATCGAGCACCCTTTTATTCCGTTTCTTATTCTGTCATATTAAGTCACCACCACCACTCCCGGCTATCGCCTTGAACCTCTAGCACCACTCTCTTCCTCATCGACCATTCCTCTATCTCTCTACCTCCTTTGTCCCTATAATCTATTCTCTCTCTCTAAATGTTTGATTCATTTACATGGAAAAGCTTTGTAGTATTAAAGTCAGTATAAGTATCCATCCTTAGATACATACACACAACACCTTCTGTTATTACCTACGAAAAACACCATCTTCTTATTTTCTTCTATCTCGTATAAACCCCAAGAACCCATCATGTCATTCACCACAAAACTGTGAAACCTACTGCTGCGTATTAATTTCTTTTGTTTTGGTCGAGGCTCCTGCTGTTGTCGTGTTTTATGATTCTGTCCGACGAATACGACCACACAAACCATTACATATTGTTGCTGCTACTTGACGTTGCTAGTAAGAATTTAAAACGTGAATAAAATTTATAAGGATGATATTCAAACGATAACAATAATGGAAGATGATAAAGACATTTTTTTTAGCCGACATATACCAAAGGTGATGACCATTTGTGCCATTTGGTGACTTAAGATTATTATAAAGGATTTCGGTGGAGCCAGGACGTACACCTTTTAACAACACAAAGTGACTTAATTCCTTAGTTTATATTAATCGATGGTGGGATTAAAAAGATGATGCCGACTAACCCCACATGCAAGTATATTATCTAGGTTACCAGTGAAGTTTATTAGGGTAATGGACCCAGCCTAAATGGATCCTAATCGTGGGCTTTTAACAAATAAAGTGGGAGTAGGTAGGTGCCACTTAATGGAGATTAAAAAGGTGGGATACTAAAACAGAATAACGGGTTAAGTAAAATTTAATCAAGAAGTAAAATAGATACGCAGGAGATAGAGGAGTGGTATTGAGTGTTGGTGTTATTTGAGAGGTCTGGGGTTCGAGCCCGGGCTAGGCATTTCTTTTTAGAAAAAGGAGTAATAGAAGGAAACAGGGTTTTATGACTTAAAAGATTTAATGGGCGATCTATGTCAGGAAAATAGAAATAGCGGAATGGTATAAGGTGTTGGTGTTTAACCGAGAGGTCGTGGATTCAATTCTGGGCAGTGATAGTTTCCTTTATTTTTGAAGCTTATTAATTCTTTTAAGGTAGTATTATTGCTATTGTTATTATTATTACTATAATTATTATTATTATTGTTATTATTATTATTATTATTATTATTATTATTATTATAAGTATTAAGTATTATTATTTTTATTATTATCATTAACACATTATTATTAACAATATTATTATCATTATTATAATTATTAACATTATTATTATTATGATAATTACAAACATAAAGAATATAGATACAAATAATATCATGAAAATGATTAAGTTACAATGAATTATTATTATTATCATTATCTTAGTATTATTATAATATTACCAAGCAAATGATATTTATATATAAAAAAAAATATTTTTACATGTATTATAACTATATTAATATTAGATATTTTTTTAAATGAATTGTTATTATTAAATTACATATAATGAATAAACATATTTTAAATATAATCATATATATAAATATTAATTATTTATTTAATGAATATAAAATAGTTATAACTAATTTATTTATCAATATCACATACAAATTATTAAGTTTATTAATTAATTGCTTAATTGTTACTATAGGTTTTAATATATATATACAAATGATATAGGTTCGTGAATCCGAGGTCAACCCTACACTTGTTAAATGTAGTCATATGTATTTTTACTACAAAATACATTATGGTGAGTTTCATTTGCTCCCTTTTTAATTGTTTTTGCAATATATATTTTTGGGCTGAGAATACATGCGCTGCTTTTATAAATGTTTACGAAATAGACACAAGTACTTAAAAATATATTCTACGTTGAGTTGTACCACTGGCATACTTCCCTGTAGCTTGGTAACTACTATTTACATGTTGTATTGTAAACGCGAATCCTGTTGATAGATCTATCGGGCCTGACAACCCCAACCGGACTGGACGACCAGTATTCAACGGTTGCACAGTACTTCGTTTTGTAGGCTACACTTGGTACAATGTAGTGAGATTTCATAATAAAGGGAATGTGCGACGTTGATTAATAGTTAAGTATGGTTACCAAGTGCTCAACCACTTAGAATGCTTTACATACACTTGCGGGTGTATTATGTTTATGACTATGAAATCTTGTGGTCTATTAATATATTGAAATGATTGTTATGATAAACCTATGAACTCACCAACCTTTTGGTTGACACTTTTAAGCATGCTTATTCTCAGGTACGAATTAAGTCTTCCGCTGTGCATTTGCTCATTTTAAGGACATTACTTGGAGTCGATCATTGCAATGGGACCAAATGTTGATGACTTCTTCCAGGAGGATTAGGACGGGTCTTTATAGTTGGTATCAGAGCGATGGTCTTAGCGAACCGGGTCTTGCATTAGTGTGTCTAACTGATAGTTGTTAGGATGCATTAGCGAGTCTGGACTTCGACCTTAGCTGCATATTATAAGTATTGTTTATCATTCCTAGTGGAAAATTATCTGCTTATCATTCCTAAGTCTAGACATGACTTCCTGCACTTATTTGATAGATAGTTTATAGATAAATACATATCTTAGCGTATCTGTTACTGTAGATTTTATCTGACACGTCTCCTTAATTCCCTCTGTAATCTACGGGACCTCCTGTACTATGTATAGGTATTCTATGTAATTAGAATATCATCCGATATCCGAAAATTATTTCTTATCGAAAAATTCTTTACTCAATCATACGAAATGGAACTCACCAATAGCTCAAGTCCCTCGGATTTTGACAGCTATTCCGATATGGAGTCCCACTCCAGCTCCGAAAGCAGCGTCACCAGAATGAATCAATCTATCAGCCATCCCCAATTTATCTGATGGGTTCGTAGTCGACTTAACCAATGGAGACGAGAATAAGGCGATACCTTCCACCAACCGAATTCACCTTTTGGCGAAGAACCTGAATCACATACCGGCGAACCTGTTCGAAACACCATTTTCACTCTTGTTGCCCGAATATCTCGCCACGATTATATTCTATCCACAATTCTAAACCTTATTCATCCGCTCGTTTCGACCGGCAATCATCCCGGAATAATAGAAGAAGTCAATGAACTTCGCGTTCGAGTCGTGGCGTTGGAGAATATGGTGCAAAACTTACCAGCATCAGCAGCATCACCGACACCAACAGCACCACCAACATCAACACCAGTACCACCAACAACTCAAGTTTCAACATCACACGCCTCAACATCTCATTCTGTATCTCGAGCCTAATCATCGTCCTACATATCGTTCTATCTACTTTATCTTCGTTCTACATATCGTTCTACATCGATTATCTTCGCTCGACATGGCGATTATGTAATTTTTAAAGTTTTAGAGATTATGTAATCTAGTATTAATGGTAAATCAAATGAGTTTAATATCTTATTGACTCATTAAATCCATGATTACATCTGAAGAAAATATATATGTATGTATATTTTCATAAAGATTGTAATTAAAAATTCTTTTGTACAAACTGTTAATGATGAGAATATTTTAACGGGTAGGTAATACCCGAGGAATATTTAGATTTCACATTAATAAGTTACATTGTACATTCTTCGAATTTGATTCAACAAGTCATTTACTATCCTAATTACAACCACCGATATACGTATCCATTCACCAAAGAATAACTATTCTCATTCAAATTTAATTTCATATTTGGATTTTGACCTATCAGAATCCAACAAGTGGCATAATGAAGAAAACATTGGATAAAATAAAATTTGATAGAAACAAACAATTTAACTATGAGAAGAATTTTGTTAAGAATCCACGCTAATTTTTCCTAGCTAACTGTTCCTAGCTAACTGATTACATTTTATTTATCGCAATTTATTTATCGCAATTTATTTATCGCATTTTAATTATCGCAATTTACATTATCGCAATTTTATTTATCGTCATTTAATTTCTGTTATTTACATTACGCACTTTATTTATCGTCATTTAATTTCTGTATTTATTTTTCGCACTTTAAATAACGGGACACGTATACAAGGTTTCGACATATCATATTGACCCATCTATATATTTATCTTGGAACAAACATAGACACTCTATATGCAAATGACGGAGTTAGCTATACAGGGTTGATGTTGATTCCAAAATATATATATAGTTTGAGTTGTGATCAATACTGAGACCGGTACACGGGTCACGATACGTATTAATTAATTCAAATGGTATATATTAAACTATATATGAACTATTGGACTATTGGACTACTAACTTTGGACAATTAAAATGAATTAAAATATTGATTATAATATATGAAACTAAATAATTCTTCAAGTTTGCCACTTGATTTCATCTTAAACCTCATTTGTATCTTGACGATTCAAATTTGTGTTCAAATCTTTCATGATTCTTGAAAACACCTCAATCAAGAGGATGAACCAACCGCACTTCATCAATGGAAGAAAAGATTGATGCATATAGTTATGCACCTGAAAAACCCTTGGAAACTGAGTAAACGTTTAACACATAGTTGTGCTAATTCCTTAGTGTTATTATTACCCAAAATAACTTGATAATTCCTTTCAAAGTAGCAAAATTTCGTCACAGCTCCAGCAAGTCAACTCCGACTTTTCATCCGAAACAACCTTATTATAACTTCGATATATATGCGTGCTCTTTATTGTTACCGGAGAACCTCTTATATTCCACCATATTACCATCAGCGGTTAATCATCTAAAAACATAATTATCCTGAAACCACCTCTGTTTGATAACCGATGACCCAGATCCGTTAACTTTGAAAATGCTGACGAAGCAGCATGTTGTAGATGGTCTTAATGGCCAAAAGTTTGATGATAAAGAATAGAGTGTTGGAAACACTCAATAAGAAATTGGTACTGGAAAACGAATTGAGCAAACCATGAAGGAGACTATGGACAAATCACAAAGAGTAAACATGTACTTAACAAATCCAGACAATTCAGTACCCGACGAAATCTCCAGCGAATATCTTGCTTCCTACTTATTTCAATTCTTTGCATGCTTCCTTCTTATTTCAATTCTTTGCAGAAAAAGTTTCTGCATCACCCTTTAATTTCAAGTACTTTAGAAATTCTAAGATATCATCGTATCTTCCGTTATAAATATCTTCGATATTCCTGAGGATACCTTCACAACTATTCTTATCCGAAATTATATATCTCTTCGTGCTATCTGTGTTACATCCTAAAAGAAACTGTTTTAGTTTCTATATTCTATAACAATCGGGTTTAAAATATGAATGATTTCCTAGAGAAGTGTTGGGAATTGAAGCATGGGTTAGTATAATATAATGACACTTGGCCAACGTGATTATATTACAGTAAGTCATGCTAAATTTCTAATGTAATGTGATGACGATTCACCGACCTTATCCTCATCATGTGCTATGTTACACGACTCTTTCATTCTACTTAATCTCTAAGCATATCACGGAAATATTTCCTTGATATTCCTGTTCTTCCGTAATCCCAACAGTTTGCTAATAAATCGTGCGATTACATTTTCTTTCTGATTAGAAGAATTCTTTAAATTACTTGAAATTCTGAAAATCAACCGTGACTACGTCAGAAGTTAAGACGAACCTCTAATCACTTCATTTCACTATTTTGTGATAGCTTCATTCGTACGCTTCGAGTAATCGAATCGTTTTATCTATAATGATAAGACACTATTTATCAACTCATATTCATCATGAAAACATTTTTATTGTTAGCCATGACGACCTCACTCAAATTTCGGGACGAAATTTCTTTAACGGGTGGGTACTATCACGACCCGGAAAATTCCGACTAATTTTAAACAAAACTCTCGATACGATTTAATATTCTTGACACGATAAGAGAAATCCGTTAGCTTGAGTCTCAAAAATTTTGAACTGTTTCATGAGTTCATTTACCCATCGACTATTTCCGGCGATTCACGAACGATTATTTGTATTTAGATATAAATAAGCATATAAAAATATATATAAATATAAATATATATATATATATATATATATATATATATATATATATATATAATATTTTGAAATAAGATTTAATTAATAGAATTTAATACCCTGAGTTAAGTTTTAATACTCAGTACAGATTAATTGGAATTAAAAACATATAATGGATTAACCTTTTCGATCAGGTTTCAAACAGGTAATGAGTGAAATAATTAAATATGTTTAATCTAAAAATTTGGGATTTTTAGGAACAGTTTTATACGTTAACTGTTTAGCAATGGGCGCGAGATAATAGTCCGGGATATGGTGTCAACAGAGTGATAATTAATTAACCCTATTTAAGCCGTGAATGATTAAATATCAATCAAAGTCACTATTTCTGATTTGTGTTTGATTGAAATCAATTTAACAAAGTGGTGACATGTTTACTGTTTTTTTTTTTTTTTTTTTTTTAAAGATCCCACATGTTTAAAGGCTATTAATATTAATTTATTAATATTATTATTATTATTAATTATTATTAATATTATAATTATTTAATTTTACATATTATAAATACAGTATGATATAGAGTGTGAGATGGAGAACATGATCAACCTCATCCTTCTTTTATACCATTCGACCACAACATATTATCATTATCCTCACCATCCAAGAATCACACACACCCTGCGTGCATATCTTGCTCCTTTTCTGTTTCATGTCAAACACCATTTTCTCCACAACCATCTTTACTCTCTTTCATAAGTCTTTCTCTCTTCTTTTCGGGTGTGAGAAACCAAACCATAGCCACAATCGTTACCACCCTTGAAACCCACTTCACCTTCAAATAAAATCATCACTACCGGAGTACACACACATCACCCTCACCACTACATAAAAATCGAGCACCCTTTTGTTCCGTTTCTTATTCTGTCATATTAAGTCACCACCACCACTCCCGGCTATCGCCTTGAACCTCCAGCACCACTCTCTTCCTCGTTGACCATTCCTCTATCTCTCTACCTCCTTTGTCCCTATAATCTATTCTCTCTCTCTAAATGTTTGATTCATTTACATGGAAAAGCTTTGTAGTATTAAAGTCAGTATAAGTATCCATCCTTAGATACATACACACAACACCTTCTGTTATTACCTACGAAAAACACCATCTTCTTATTTTCTTCTATCTCGTATAAACCCCAAGAACCCATCATGTCATTCACCACAAAACTTTGAGACCTACTACTGCGTATTAATTTCTTTTGTTTTGGTCGAGGCTCCTGCTGTTGTCGTGTTTTATGATTCTGTCCGACGAATACGACCACACAAACCATTACATATTGTTGCTGCTACTTGACGTTGCTAGTAAGAATTTAAAACGTGAATAAAATTTATAAGGATGATATTCAAACGATAACAATAATGGAAGATGATAAAGACATTTTTTTTAGCCGACATATACCAAAGGTGATGACCATTTGTGCCATTTGGTGACTTAAGATTATTATAAAGGATTTCGGTGGAGCCAGGACGTACACCTTTTAACAACACAAAGTGACTTAATTCCTTAGTTTATATTAATCGATGGTGGGATTAAAAAGATGATGCCGACTAACCCCACATGCAAGTATATTATCTAGGTTACCAGTGAAGTTTATTAAGGTAATGGACCCAGCCTAAATGGATCCTAATCGTGGGCTTTTAACAAATAAAGTGGGAGTAGGTGGGTGCCACTTAATGGAGATTAAAGAGGTAGGATACTAAAATAGAATAACGGGTTAAGTAAAATTTAATCAAGAAGTAAAATAGATACGCAGGAGATAGAGGAGTGGTATTGAGTGTTGGTGTTATTTGAGAGGTCTGGGGTTCGAGCCCGGGCTAGGCATTTCTTTTTAGAAAAAGGAGTAATAGAAGGAAACAGGGTTTTATGACTTAAAAGATTTAATGGGCGATCTATGTCAGGAAAATAGAAATAGCAGAATGGTATAAGGTGTTGGTGTTTAACCGAGAGGTCGTGGATTCAATTCTGGGCAGTGATAGTTTCCTTTATTTTTGAAGCTTATTAATTCTCTTAAGGTAGTATTATTGCTATTGTTATTATTATTACTATAATTATTATTATTGTTATTATTATTATTATTATTATTATTATTATTATTATTATTATTATTATTATTATTATAAGTATTAAGTATTATTATTTTTATTATTATCATTAACACATTATTATTAACAATATTATTATCATTATTATAATTATTAACATTATTATTATTATGATAATTACAAACATAAAGAATATAGATACAAATAATATCATGAAAATGATTAAGTTACAATGAATTATTATTATTATCATTATCTTAGTATTATTATAATATTACCAAGCAAATGATATTTATATATAAAAAAAATATATTTTTACATGTATTATAACTATATTAATATTACATATTTTTTTAAATGAAATGTTATTATTAAATTACATATAATGAATAAACATATTTTAAATATAATCATATATATAAATATTAATTATTTATTTAATGAATATAAAATAGTTATAACTAATTTATTTATCAATATCACATACAAATTATTAAGTTTATTAATTAATTGCTTAATTGTTACTATAGGTTTTAATATATATATACAAATGATATAGGTTCGTGAATCCGAGGTCAACCCTACACTTGTTAAATGTAGTCATATGTATTTTTACTACAAAATACATTATGGTTAGTTTCATTTGCTCCCTTTTTAATTGTTTTTGCAATATATATTTTTGGGCTGAGAATACATGCGCTGCTTTTATAAATGTTTACGAAATAGACACAAGTACTTAAAAATATATTCTACGTTGAGTTGTACCACTGGCATACTTCCCTGTAGCTTGGTAACTACTATTTACATGTTGTATTGTAAACGCGAATCCTGTTAATAGATCTATCGGGCCTGACAACCCCAACCGGACTGGACGACTAGTATTCAACGGTTGCACAGTACTTCGTTTTGTAGGCTACACTTGGTACAGTGTAGTGAGATTTCATAATAAAGGGAATATGCGACGTTGATTAATAGTTAAGTACGGTTACCAAGTGCTCAACCACTTAGAATGCTTTACATACACTTGCGGGTGTATTATGTTTATGACTATGAAATCTTGTGGTCTATTAATATATTGAGATGATTGTTATGATAAACCTATGAACTCACCAACTTTTTGGTTGACACTTTTAAGCATGTTTATTCTCAGGTACGAATTAAGTCTTCTGCTGTGCATTTGCTCATTTTAAGGACATTACTTGGAGTCGATCATTGCAATGGGACCAAATGTTGATGACTTCGTCCAGGAGGATTAGGACGGGTCTTTACAAAAGTGGAGAATCAGAATACTGAAGAAACCCGTTCACTGCACCATAACGCGGTCTCAAGCATTGCACCCCGCTTGAGGGATTCTTAGTTAATTAAGGAACTATTTGTTTAGACACATAAAGGATTGGACCTTTAGGATAACCGAACGTGTTCATGGAAGTCAGACTTGACTTGGCCATGGTGTTCTTTATGGTTGAACTCTTTTTAAGGGCCTAACTATCTTTTACCAATCATTAACGAAAGCATTGAGGCACATCACATCTCTCGGATATGGTAAACCATGTATTCTATTATGCTTAAGAAAGTTTAGACCATTTTGGAATGTTAATACGTCACCCAACCAAGTCGCTCAATTGGATGAGCCGTCTGAATGTGTATGCCTGTAGTCAGACTGCACGTGCGTTGGGGTAAGGGACGTTGCTGTCTATTCAGAATCTTCAAGCCTAACGCAGTACCCAGTGACATGTCTTATGACAGGGGCGTTTAGGACCAGTGTAATGAATACAAGGCCTCTGCCTATTCATGAGCCAGCATTCCATAATCTCGGCAGAATAACTGATGAAGTCATAGTATGCACTTACTTTAACCTTATCTGAATTACAAATTTTATCGCATTTACTTTATCTATCTTATAAATTAAAAAATCCCAAAATAAATATTCACTACTCCCTAACTATCTTAGGCTACAATATAGGTTCGATGCTACTGATATCTCAAAAATATGACTCTAGGTCATACTTCACTTACTTATAAGGAGTAGTAAGATTGAGGCCCCGCTAAATATAAATTTAAAATAGTACCCTCTCCCACGAGTGGCTGATCCTGGCGAGCCGCGGCCTAACGACACCGCGCAACTAAAAACCGTCCGTTTTAGCCATATCAATACCCGGCCACTAAAAGTGTTTCTTAAGATCTTTGTACATCTTTCCCGCTCCGGGATGTATTGAGTATCTGGTTTTATGTGATTCCTTAAGTACCATTTCTCTCACATCTCCAAACTTTGGTACCCAAATTCTTCCAGCCCTATACCGGGTTCCATCTTCCCGAATATTTAGATGTTTCTCCGATCCTTTGGGTATTTCATTCCTCAACTTTCCTTCTTTTAAAACTCCCTGCTGTGCCTCCTTTATTTGAGTAGTAAGGTTAGTACGAATAACTATATTCATAGATTTTACCCGCATAGGTTCTCTGTCCTTTCTACTCAGAGCGTCGGCTACCACATTCGCCTTCCCCCGGGTGGTAACGAATCTCAAAATCGTAATCGTTCAACAGTTCGACCTACCTACGCTGCCTCATGTTCAGTTGTTTCTGATCAAATATGTGTTGGAGACTTTTGTGGTCGGTATATATAATACTTTTGACCCCATATAAGTAGTGCCTCAAAGTCTTTAATGCAAAAACAACCGCGCCTAATTCCAAATCATGTGTCGTATAATTCTGCTCGTGAATCTTCAATTGTGTAGACGCATAAGCAATTACCTTCGTTCGTTGCATTAATACACAACCGAGGCCTTGCTTTGAGGCATCATAATATATCACAAAATCATCGTTCCCTTCAGGCAATGCCAATATAGGTGCCGTAGTTAACTTTTCTTCAACAATTGAAATGCTTTCTCCTGCTCATCCTTCCATTCAAATTTCTTACCTTTATGCATTAATGCAGTCAAGGGTTTTGCTATTTTGGAAAAATATTGGATGAACCTTCTGTAGTAACCAGCCAGTCCTAAAAATTGGCGTATATGCTTTGGAGTTTTTGGGGTTTCCCACTTTTCAACGGTTTCAATCTTTGCCGGATCTACCTGAATACCTTCTTTGTTCACTATGTGACCGAGGAATTGAAATTCTTCCAACCAAAATGCACACTTTGAAAATTTTAAGTACAGTTGTTCCTTCCTCAACAATTCTAGCACTTTTCTCAAATGTTCTTCGTGCTCTTGATCATTCTTTGAGTAAATGAGTATGTCATCGATGAAAACAATGACAAACTTGTCAAGATATGGCCCACACACTTGGTTCATGAGGTCCATGAACACAGCTGGTGCGTTAGTCAATCCAAACGGCATAACCATAAACTCGTAATGACCATAACGCATTCTGAAAGCAGTGTTTGGAATATCATCCTCCTTCACCCGCATTTGATGATACCCGGAACATAAATCGATCTTCGAATAAACTGACAAGCCTTGTAGTTGATCAAATAAATCATCGATTCTCGGTAGTGGATAACGGTTCTTGATGGTAAGTTTGTTCAACTCTCGGTAGTCGATACACAATCTGAATGTACCATACTTGTTTTTGACAAACAAAACAGGAGCTCCCCACGGTGATGTGCTTGGTCGAATGAAACTACGTTCTAACAGTTCTTGTAGTTGACTTTGTAATTCCTTCATTTCGCTGGGTGCGAGTCTGTACGGAGCACGAGCTATTGGTGCAGCTCCTGGTACAAGATCTATTTGGAATTCAACGGATCGATGTGGGGGTAGTCCCGGTAATTCTTTCGGAAATACGTCAGAAAATTCTTTTGCGATGGGAACATCACTGATGTTCTTTTCTTTAGGTTTGACTTCTTCGATTTGTGCTAGAATGACATAGCAACCTTTTCTTATTAGTTTTTGCGCCTTCAAACTACTAATAAGATTTAACTTCGCGTTGTTCTTTTCTCCGTACACCATTAAAGGTTTTCCTTTTTCGAGCATAATGCGAATCGCATTTTTGTAACAAACGACCTCTGCTCTCACCTTTTTCAACCAGTCCATGCCAATTACTACATCAAAACTCCCTAACTCGACTGGTATTAAGTCAACCTGAAACATTTCGTCAATCAGTTTAATTTCTCTATCCCGACATACTTTATCTGTTGTAATTAGTTTACCGTTTGCTAATTCGAGTAAAAATTTATTATACAAAGACATTAATGGACAATTTAATTTGGCACAAAAATCTCTACTCACATAGCTTCTATCCCCACCCGAATCAAATAAAACATAAGCAGATTTATCGTCAATAAGAAACGTACCCGTAACAAGCTCCGGGTCTTCCTGCGCTTCTGCCGAATTAATGTTGAAGACTCGTTCACGGCCTTCCCATTATTCCCTTGATTAGGGCATGCTTTACTGAAATGGCCCGGCTTTCTGCATCCGTAACAAATAATGGAATTATTTGTTCTGTTATTTTTATATGCCTTTGGTCCATAGACATCACACTTCGTTACACTATGTCCGGTTCTGTTACACTTGGTACACACTACTACACATAACTTATCTGGATGATACCCTCCACACCTTAGACATTTATTGTTCTGATTGTTGTTGCCATTATTGTTATTGATTTGGTTGTTGTTGCGATTGTTATTGTTGTTAGGACAGTTATTGTGGTTGTTGTTGTTGTTGTTGAGATAGTTGTTGTTACGTTTGTTTTTGTGAAAAATGGGGCGATTGTAGTTGTGATTGCTGTGTTGGTTGTTGAAGCGATAGTTACTGTTATTTTGTTGGTGACTCTTGTCACTGTTTTCTTCCCACTTCCTCTTGACTTGTTTCGTGTTGGCTTCTTTGGCCGCCTACTCTTTAATTCTTCCCTCGATCTGATTTATGAGTTTATGAGCCATTCAACTTGCCTTTTGTATGGAGACGGGTTCGTGCGAACTCACATATTCTTGAATCCTTTCTAGTAACCCTTTTACAAATGCGTCGATTTTCTCTTCTTCATTTTCGAACGCTCCCGGACACAACAGGCACAACTATGTGAATCGTTGTTCGTATGTGGTAATATCAAATCCTTGTATTTGTAACCCTCTAAGCTCTACCTTGAGCTTATTAACCTCGTTTCTGGGACGATACTACTCATTCATCAAGTGCTTGAATGCTGACCACGGTAGTGCGTAAGCAGCATCTTGTCCCACCTGCTCGAGATAGGTGTTTCACCATGTTAATGCAGTACACGTGAAGGTATGCGTAGCTGATGTTAAAGCGAAGGGGTACTAAATACTATAATATTTTACTAGTAATTACTATTAAATACGATACAATTTTACACAAGTTATTTATTTATTTATAGAGTGGATATACCTAAACCTTGCTACAACACTTATAGGTAGTGTACCTAATCGTACAGTAGTGTAGTTTTTAGTAAGTCCGGTTCGTCCACAGGGAACTAGCCAAGTTTAACGCTGTATTTTTAAAAACTATATTTGTATATAAATATATATATAAATATGAGAAGTATTATTATTATTATAAAAGGGGGGTTTTACCGTTTAATGACCGGTTTGTCGATTTAAAAACTTAAGTCGCAGTTAAAACCTAATATAAAATATTAAATATATAAAAGACTCAATTTAAAGCGTAAAGTAAATAACAATAATTAAAGTATGATAAATTAAAGTGCGATAAATAAAATGACAATAAATAAAATTGCGATAATTAAAAAGTGCAATAATTAAAATGACAATAAATTAAAGTGCGATAATTAAAAGTGCAATTAAATATGAAATAAAGGAATTATGCTTATTTAAACTTCCGTAATCATGATGTTTGACGTGTTGAATTTAGTTTATTACCATGGGTTAATTGTCCTTTGTCTTGGATTATTCAATATGTCCATACGGTTTTGTCCATAATAGTCCATCAGTCATAAATATAAAGTGCGAGAGTCTTCGTCAAATTATTCTTATTCTCGAAGTCAAATATTCCAACTAATTGGGGATTCGAACTGTAACAAGGTCTTATTACTTTGTTTAATGAATACACCAGGTTATCGACTGCGTGTAAACCTAGGTTTTAATACTTTGTTAACAATTACACCAATTACCCTTGAATGTAATCCACCCCTGTTTCAACTAGTCCATTAACTATTAATCCAGTTCCGTGTCCGGTAAAATGAACAATTATTGGTATTTATAGATATCCCGCCCACCGTACCCAGTCAAGCGTATGTGGTTATATATAAATACGTCAAATTATAAGTCTATATATTAAATTAACGAGGTATCATTTAGTTAATATAAAGCCCATTAATAGCCCATAGTCTAATTTCCACAAGTGTCGTTCTTTTATCCAAACCCCAATTATGGTACAAAGCCCAATTACCCAATCTTAATATTTAGCCCAACATCACGATTACTTCGGCATTAAATAAGCATAATAATAACTTAGCTACGAGACATTAATTTAAAAAGGTTGAACATAAATTACAATGATTAACAATAGCGTAGCTTTACACGGACAGAATTTTGACTTACACACTTACAACATTCGCTAACATACCCTCATTATTATTAAATTAAAATTAAAATTATAATTATAATATAAATATATATATATATATATATATATATATATATATATATATATATATATATAATATATATATATATATATATATATATATCGTTGAGTGATAGAGAGAAAAAGATGTGTTTTCGTTGTGCAGAATTCGTTGCCTTTTATAGGCCCACATTTTACTGTGCAGCTCCACGAGTGCGGAGTTTTTACCCTTCTAAACTCCGTGAGTGCGGAAGTTCGCATTCCAGCTCACACAAATTGGATCCTAGGCTGCCGACGTTTATTTTTATAATATATAAATATAATATATATATAATTTACATAATTAATTATATATTATATTATATTTATATACATAATTAATTTGTAACTTTCGGTCCGTTGCGTCGTGCGTTATTAGTTGGTTCATGTCCTGGTTTCGGTTTTTCGAACGTCCTTTTGTACGATTTAATAATTTGAACTTTGCATTTTGCGGCTCGTACTCTTGTACTTTTGAGACGTTTCTCATCAATAATTTGAACCTCTTTGATTGTACTTTGTACTTTTTAGCTTTTTGGTCGTTTGCGTCTTCAATTCGTCGAATCTGCCTTTTGTCTTCACCTTTTATTAGTTAAACGAATATCACTTGTAAATAGGATAATTGCAACTAAAAGCTTGTCTTTCTTGAGGGACAATGCTATGAAATATATGTTCGTTTTTAGCATTATCAAATATTCCCACACTTGAGCGTTGCTTGTCCTCAAGCAATATAGTACTTTGAATAAAAACATACTTGAATCACTTCTTTATTCTTCACACTTTGTACATCAGTGATTTCAATACGGCGGTATGAACAATGATAGTAACGATGTGGTTTACAGTCCCACATGACTATGAAAATTTAGATCCTTAAGGAAATTGGATCTTTATGAAAATATTTGATCTTTTGAAAATTAAATCTAGCTTTTACCCTAGATAAGTTTTTCGGAATAACCCTTCACCAGTGTTTGCAAATTGTTTTTGTGGGTTGTGTGGGTTTCATATTTAAAAATTTTAGCTCAAAACTTGCGGTTTTGTGTCACCCACTTGCTAACCTTGTATTGGGAAAGCAACACGTCCAGTATACTTGCTCCGTATATTACCTTTCGGTAAACTACCATCTGGTTGTAAAGGAAAGCGTTGAACAAGCAACTATTAAGGCAATGTCCCGTGACATGCTTTTAATTATGGTCTATATCGTGTCGGATGCAATTACTATCCTTTGTAGGAGCAATATTAAAGATCACCCTATAGTTTTTTGGTCTGGCACAAGGTCCTGTCTTTGACCATGCTATGCAACCACCGTTCTTACGGTTGACACCCGATTTGGTTCAGGTGACCTAATGAATTCCAGGTGAATTCCTAGGATTTTATGTTCAATGGTAATGAACGCATTGAAAATGGGTTTTCAGAAAACAAATCGGTTTGTAATTTTGATCAAAATATTTTCTCGTTCAAGCTCGAGTTTAGATATCATCGAATTCCATGAGTTTGAATTCTCAATCTTTAAGGTCAATCTCAGGGATTGAGTGATATCAGGCTTAAAAGCTGATTTTTGATCTTTAAGGAGATTATCCTTTTCTGGGGGTCTGATTCATTAGTCTTATCAAGCTAATTTGCACGGCGCCCTCCCCATTTTACGAGACAGATCCTCTCATGGTTAGGATAAATCTGACCACATGGCAACCCTGTTTGATGCTGAGGTCCGTGTAAAACGGTTTATTTTGTCCAAAACAAAAGTATCTTCAATTATTTGTACAAAAATATGTGATATATGTTCTAAATAACTTGGTAATTTTTTCCCACACTTGGCTTTTATTTTCCTTTCTTTTCCTTTTTATTGTCCTCTATTCCATTTTAAATGAATTTTAACATTTTAAGTTGTTTTTCAATTTATGTCCTTTTCGAAGTAACAATAATTTTGGTGTTAACACCTAGTTTTATCGTTCATAAATATGTATAAACATGATTTTGAATTCATTTATTTGAAAATTTTGAAAAATTTTACTAGAATTGGGTAGTAAGTATATAAGACTAGGGCTGTTCTTTATTATCAGAGAGCACTAGATTCTAATACAACTACTGCGTTACTAGTATTTTTAATGGTAGCCAAGTGTATAAGTTAAAAAATTTAAAAATCCGAAAGAATTTAACCCCTTCCCACACTTAAGATCTTGCAATGCCCTCATTTGCAAGAAATCAGTAACAATTTAAATTATTGAGGGTGATTAGCGTAGAAAAATGATTAAATTTTACCAAAGTTTCCAAACATATTGGCGTTTTTTTACTGAATGATAAATGGTGCACATCATTTACTTTTTTTTAAATGTTTTTGGCATACTTTAATTCAATAAGATTAAAAATAATGATAATAAAAGTTCTCGTCCCTCTCCTGGGTAAAGCAATTTCGGTTCAACGACCTAGTTTTCAACTTATGACGAATTTTAAAAATCATATTTTTAACTTAGTGAAATAAAGTAAATTTTTGTTTTTAAATTCACACCAAACTTAAATTTAAAATACATAAAATTAAAAATTCATATTATTAATATTAAAAATTCACACCAAATTTAAATTTAAAATGCATAAAATTAAAAATTCATATTATTAAAAATTCACACCAAACTTATATTATATTTTTGTTTTTATACATACAAACTTATATTAAAAATATTAATTTTTTTAAAAAAACTTAAATATATTGATTTAAAAAGATTTACAATATTAATTAAATATTTATATATTAATTTTAAAAACAAGGTAAAAATAAAATTAAAAATCTTTTTGGTCTTTTATCCTACTTTAATCAATCAAATATTATCAAAAATATACGCCCCTCTTTTCGGTAAAGTAATTTCGGTTCCATAACCTAGTTTTACTCCTGACGAATTTCTGAAATATTTTGGATTGATTGACTAAAGATATTTATACCTTAAGAATAATAGGTAAATTTCGCAGTGATGTAATAAATTTTTGTATGATATCAATAATTTCGGTTACGCATACCTAATTTTATTGAATACCAATTTAGTACTTTATAGCGAACGATTCAGCGTTTATTATCAAAAGGTTAAAAGTAAATAAAAATAAAATCTGTACATACTTACCTATGAGAAAGAATTCTCAGAGACTTACTTTAGCCGACTCATAGGAGAGTCGTGTGATTTGGTTTTCCATAGCTACATAAGCGTAACCTCGATTCTTTAATATCTTTTCTCCTAAACATATGAACGGTCCTTCTCTGCATAGAGTAACAAATTCGGTATTTGAATATGTTTGATTATTTGAACATTTACCTTCGCGTGACCATTTTCCGCATTTATAACATCTTTCAAGGTGTTGTGCTCTTCTTTTTGTTGCAGATTTTGATTTTCCTTTACCAAAATGTATCTTATGATGATCTTTCCTGAGTTCTTTTCTTACTCCGTCCATTTTTTCTCTTATGAATGATACCAGTTCACTCGGAAGGATGTCATTATTACGTTTAGTAATCATAGCGTGTAGCATTAGATCATGGTTCAGATCAAAGGAATTCTTCATCTCATAAAACCTAAAAAAAAAAAAAAAAAAAATTCAGAATGGGGGGAGAAGACTAGTTCTTTAGGATCTGCTAGGGAAAGACCATTCGGATTCCATTCTCGGAAACTACACGAAAACAGAATATCTGACTTTAACAGAAATACATATTACCCTAAAAAGATTCGAACTCCCCACACTTAGTTAGATGTGGTGTTGAAATTGTGATTAACGTTATTTTCAATTGGATCATCAACAACTTGTATATTTCTGATTTTTACTTCAAGCCAATTGTTGATTTCCTCTGTAACTTTCACAAATTCAACTAACATTTCCTTTTCTTTTGGCGATAAATTGGATACTAATCGGTTACATAACTTAAAGTTTCCCTTAATCCTAGCATCGTGAATCCGTTTATAAAGTTTCTTCGTTGAACTGTTAAAAACGGGTTCATCTAATTTCGTATCATCAACGGGGTTCTTTGTGATCGGATCATCATTAAGTGTTTCTTCATCTTCCCCACACTTATGCGTGTTTATTGGTTTAACAGTTTTGTTTGGTGGAGATCTAGACTTTCGGTTCACAAAGGTGACCGATTTATCACCATCCCTAAGTGTCATTCTACCTTCTCTTACATCAATGAATGCTTCGGTGGTTGCTAAAAATGGGCGACCTAAAATTAGAGAAATATCGAGGTTTTCCTCCATATTAATAACTATGAAGTTTGCAACAAAGGTCAAACTTCCCACGTTAACAAGTAAATTATTTGCTATTCCAACCGGGTGTTTAATGGTTAGGTCAAATGATTGAACGCCTATTTTGGTTGGTTTTAATTTACCCATACCTAATCTTTTGTATAAGGAAAGAGGCATAATATTTGCACTTGCTCCTAAATCTACGAGTCCATTATATATAGCACCATCATTAAGCAAGCAAGAAATGATAAATTCACCCGGGTCTCCTACTTTAGTAAGTCGAGTTGGTTTGTTAACCTTTTTCGGGTGTTCTTTTCTTATTCTTTCTCTTCTACTTGAACTTCTTTTTCTTCATTTCTTGGAATGGGAGGTTTGTATAGAAATTCTTCTTCATCACTCCAATTTGAATCCTCCCCATTTTTCAATTTTGATTTTTCAAATGTCGTTGATAACATATTTATGTTTTCATTTTGAAGGTTTTCTTGGGTGGTGAAATTATGATTGACTTCATTGTTAACTTCCATCGGACCATGTATGTAATGTTTAACTCTGTGGCCATTAACTTTAAATTCAATCCCATTTGAATTTATTAACTCTATTGTTCCGTATGGGAAAACTCTTTTAACTATGAATGGTCCAGACCATCTTGATTTCAATTTTTCAGGAAATAGCTTGAATCGTGAATTGAAAAGAAGAACTCTATCTCCTTCTTTAAATTCTTTTGAACTTCTGATTCTTTTATCATGCCATTTCTTCGTTCTTTCTTTATAGATTAATGAATTTTCGTATGCTTCATGTCTTAATTCTTCTAATTCGTTTAATTGACTTAACCGTAGACGTCCAGCTTCATGTAAATCAAGATTACATGTCTTCAAAGCCCAAAATGCTTTGTGTTCAATTTCTACTGGAAGATGACATGCTTTTCCGTAAACGAGTTTAAAAGGTGTGGTTCTAATTGGAGTTTTGTAGGCTGTTCTAAAAGCCCAGAGTGCATCCTCCAATTTCATGGACCATTCCTTCGGATTTGATCCTACGATTTTCTCTAGAATTTGTTTTAATGCTCGGTTGGTATTTTCAACTTGTCCACTTGTTTGTGGATGATAAGCGGTTGAGATTTTATGAGTTACTCCATATCTTTTGAGAACTTTCTCAAGTTGATTATTACAAAAATGAGTACCCCGATCACTTATTAAAGCTTTTGGTGTTCCGAACCTAGCAAAAAGGCGTTTTAAAAAGTTGACTACAACTCGTGCATCGTTAGTTGGGAGAGCTTGTGCTTCCGCCCATTTAGATACATAATCAATAGCAACGAGAATGTAGAGATTATTATGAGATTTTGAAAATGGACCCATAAAGTCAATACCCCAAACGTCAAATACTTCACATACTTGAATGACATTTTGTGGCATTTCATCACGTTGACTTATTTTTCCGGCCCTTTGACAAGCATCACAGGATTTACAAAGAAGGTGTGCGTCTTTGAAAATTGTAGGCCAATAGAATCCAGCATCGTAAACTTTTCTTGCTGTAAGTTGAGGCCCATAATGCCCTCCTGTTGGTCCTGTGTGACAATGGTTTAAGATTTGACTGGCTTCATCCCCGAATATACATCGACGTATTATTCCATCTGGACAACTTTAAACAAATGTGGATCTTCCCAGAAATAGTGTTTTATATCACTAAAGAATTTCTTTCATTTTTGGTACGACAACCCTTTTTCGAGGAATCCACATACTAAGTAGTTTGCATAGTCTGCAAACCATGGAATTTCATTATAATCTATCTTCAATAGATATTCATCAGGAAAGTTATCTTGTATGGCTGATTCATTTAGAACTTCTAATTCAGGTTTTTCAAGACGAGAAAGATGATCAGCGGCGAGATTTTCTGCTCCCTTTTTATCTCGGATTTCAATATCGAACTCTTGTAAGAGTAAGATCCAACGGATTAATCGTGGTTTAGCATCTTGTTTCGAAAATAAGTATCTAAGAGCAGAATGGTCGGTATAGACCACCGTTTTAGCTAGAACGAGATATGAACGAAATTTGTCAAAAGCAAAGACAATAGCAAGGAGTTCTTTTTCAGTAGTTGTGTAATTTGTTTGTGCTCCTTGTAACGTCTTACTAGCATAATATATAGGTTGAAATTGTTTTTCAATCCTTTGTCCTAAAACGGGTCCCATTGCAAAATCACTTGCATCGCACATAAGTTCAAATGGTAGATTCCAATTTGGAGTTATCATAATCGGCGCATTAGTGAGTTTTTTTTTAAGAATATTAAAAGATTTGATGCATTCATCTAAAAATATGAATGGAGCATCCTTTTCTAGGAGTTTATTCATAGGAGTGGCAATTTTAGAAAAATCTTTTATGAAACGTCAGTAAAAACCGGCATGCCCTAGAAAACTCCTAACTCCTCTAACATTGGTGTGATGTGGAAGTTTAGCAATCACATCTACTTTAGCTCTATCCACTTCAATTCCTTCCTTTGAAATTTTATGACCAAGAACGATGCCTTCTTTAACCATGAAATGGCATTTCTCACAATTTAGTACTAGATTTGATTGTTCGCATCTAATAAGTATTCGTTCAAGATTAACTAGACATGATTCAAAAGTATCACCGAAGACTGAAAAGTCATCCATGAAAACTTCGATGCATTCTTCTATCATGTCGTGAAAAATCGCCATCATGCACCTTTGAAAGGTTGCAGGGGCGTTGCAAAGTCCAAATGGCATGCGTTTGTAAGCAAAAGTACCATATGAGCACGTGAATGTGGTTTTCTCTTGATCCTCGGGTGCTATTGGAATTTGAAAGTATCCGGAAAAACTGTCAAGAAAACAATAGTAACTATTTCCGGCTAATCTTTCCAACATTTTATCAATGAAAGGTAAGGGAAAGTGATCTTTTCTGGTGGGGTCATTTAATTTTCTATAATCAATACAAACACACCATCCTGTTATAGTCCTAGTAGGAATAAGCTCATTTTTCTCATTTGTGATGACAGTCATGCCACCCTTCTTAGGTACACATTGAACTGGGCTTACCCAAGGACTATCAGAGATTGGATAAATTAATCTTGCATCAAGCAGTTTAATAATTTCTTTCTTAACAACATCTTGCATATTAGGATTTAGTCTTCGTTGGCGTTGCACATACGTTTTATGACCTTCTTCCATAAGGATTTTATGTGTGCAATACGAAGGACTTATTCCTTTAATATCATGAATCTTCCATGCAATAGCAGGTTTATGAGCTTTTAGCACAGAAATGAGTTGAGATTTTTCATTTTCCGTAAGAGAAGACGATATTATTACAGGTAATTCAGATTCACCATATAAATAAGCATATTCCAAATGGTTTGGAAGTGGCTTTAACTCTAATATCGGTGGTTCTTCTATTGATGATTTGTATCGATATCTGTCTTCTTCTTTTAACATTTGAATTTCTTCTGTTGTTGGTTCATACTCATTAGCCATAAGTGTAGCTAACATTTCAGTTTCATCAATTGGTTCAGTTCCTTCTCCTAAAGAACATTCTCATGTTCCTTGTAATTCTGGAAATTCTTTTAACAATTCTGTATGTGAATCTATAGTTTGAATATAATAACATGTATCATCTGTAGATTGCGGTTGTTGCATGGTTCTATCAACAGAAAAGGTAACACTCTCGTCCTCTATACTTAGGGTCAATTTCTTACCGAACACGTCTATTATTGCTTTAGCCCTGTTTAAGAATGGTCTTCCTAATATGAGAGGAACTCGAGAATCTTCTTCCATGTCCAGAATAACAAAATCTACTGGAAATACTAAAGTACCAACTGTAACTAGCATGTTCTCCATTATCCCTCTAGGATATTTTACTGATCGATCGGCTAGTTGTATACTTATTCTTGTTGGTTTCAATTCTCCAAGGTCTAGTTTAGCGTATAGTGAATACGGCATTAAATTTATACTAGCACCTAAGTCTGCCAATGCTTTTATTGAACTAAGACTACCCAGAAAACATGAAATCGTGAAACTTCCTGGATCTGATAATTTTTCTGTTATCTTATTCAACAGCACTGCAGAACAATTAGCATTCATAGTAACAGCCGAGAGTTCTTCCATTTTCTTTCTATTTGTGATTAGATCTTTCAAAAATTTAGCATATCTAGGCATTCCTGAAATCACATCAATGAAAGGAAGATTTACATTTATTTGTTTAAACATATCCAAGAATTTAGATTGCTAGGCTTCAAGTCTCTCTTTTCTCATTTTACTCGAGTAAGGAAGTGGTGGTTGGTATGGTTTAACATAAGGTTTTGCCTTAACTGTGTTATCTTCATTAACCTTTTCAACTACCGGTTCTTTTTCCTTATCTTGTTCAGATTGTGGTTCTTGTGGAGTAGGAATAGAGTCATCAGAAATTACAGGTATTTCAGGTGGTTTAAGTGTAATACCACTTCTTGTGGTAATGGCTTTAGCTGTTTCATTCCGGGGGTTAGCATTTGTATCGCTAGGTAGACTTCCCGGTTTTCTTTCATCTATCAACCTTGCTAGGTTGCTTACTTCTTGTTCCAAATTTTGAATAGAAGCTTGTTGATTTCTAAATGCTTGAGCATTTTGTTCATTCGTTTGTTTCTGAGATGTGAAAAATTGAGTTTGAGATTCAACTAGCTTTGACATCATATCTTCTAAATTTGGCTTTTTATCATCGATTTGTGGTGGTTTATTTTGAAAAATAGGTCTTTGCTGATTGTAAGGATTGTTGGATACTTGTTGATTGCTAGGACCTTGTTGGTTGTTGTATGGAACATTTCAGTTATAATTTTGGTTTTGATTGTAAATTGGTCTTGGCGGTTGATAATTATTCTGATAATTATTTCCAGGCCTTTGGTTCATGTATGAAACATTCTCTCTTTGTTCCATTGTTTGTTCAATACTGAGACAATCTTTTGTTAAATGTGGTCCTCCGCACTGCTCACAACTAATTCTTATTGAGTGAATATCCTTAGTCATCTTTTCCATTCGTCTCTCGACATCATCTATCTTTGCGGAAATGGAATCTAAGTCATGGCTAGAATCGGCTCTAGCTGCTTTAGATGATCTAACGATATCTTTTTCTTGATGCCACTCATGTGAGTGGGAAGCAGTGTTATCAATAATTTTGTAAGCTTCAGTTGCGGTTTTCTTCATAAAGGAACCACCAGCTGCTATATCGATGTCTTTTCTTGTAGTGATGTAGCATCCTTGGTAGAATATTTGTACTATTTGATAAGTGTCTAAACCATATTGAGGTCATCCTCTTAATAACTTTCCAAATCTTGTCCACGCCTCATACAGAGTTTCATTTGGCTTTTGTGTGAACGTAACAATTTCTCCTTGAAGTCTTACGGCTTTAGATTCCGGAAAGAATTGTTTAAGAAAATTTTCAACTAAGACATCCCATGTATCAATCGCCCTTCAGGTAATTGCGTGACCTTGGCCAGTGCGTTTAGCTCTCATTCGGTCTTCCATACTTAGAGGTTCCAGATTTTCCATGATTGAATTTGTTGAATCTGAATCACTAGAGGATTCTGATTTAATGGTTTGTTCCTCAACAATCTCTGTTTGAATGATTGGTGGTTCTGGAGAAAAGATTAATGGTTCAGGATCTCTGAATTGTCCCTGAATATTCTCCTGATTCTCAATTGTGAGGTCGGGTTCAAAAAATGGATTATCGAAAATTTAAATTGGAGTACTTGGTCGACTTGATGATGATTCTAAAGAAAAATCAACGGCGACAATATTGGCTAGATGTCTTGATCGAGTTACAGGTGGTGAATGTATAAAAGGTGGTGAACGTTTTGCTCGGTGCATTCACTAAATATCCTATTAGTTATAAAAATAAAAATTATATAAGTTATCAAATTAATATACTTTTCTGATTTTGCTCACTTTTCGAATAGCCAATAGATGCAGCAGGTAGCCAGGACCCTTTAAATCGGAAGCCCACAACTCGCCACTAACAAATCCAACTATTACTACGAACCAGAAAATTTTGGATGTCTATCAATTTAACCGCTTAAAATAATTTTTCATTTTGAATTATTAGAGAAGAAATAGAGAAAATTCTAAGTCCTAAAAACTAGAGCGTCGAGAAATAAGAAAGAAAAGAGATTGCGTCGAAAAACGTCGAAAAATAAAAGATTGAAAAAAAAAATAAGAAAGTAGCGCGTCGAAAATTAAAAAGGAATTAAAATTTATAAACAGCGTCGCAAAATTCTAAAGCACCTAAATCTTAGTCTAAAGAAAAAGCACTTAAGGGATTTTACGGCAAAGTCTAAAAATCTAAAAATAAAAATAAACTATGGCAAATACTAGTCTTAAAACTAATTACGAGCGAAAAATATAAATATTACGAATAAAAAAATACAAAATAAAAATAAATTTAAAGTTATAAAAATACAATTTTTATAAAAATATTATTTTTATATTATATTTTATAAAAGTATTAATTTTTATAAAACTAAATAAAACTTAAAACTAAAAATACAAAATTAATTAATCTAAAACTAATTAATATTTTAATTAAACCCTAATTAATAATAATAATTAATTAAATAACCCTAATTTCGAAATTAATGCTACAATGTTTGACCTGTCAGAAACCTCAGCGAGTGCGAATATCCTTAGTTCAAAACCTCCGCGAGTGCGAAGTATGCAGGTTCAGTTGAAGTGCAGGTCAAAAAATTACAGGTTCAGTTATATTTTTTTTACTTTTTTATTTTGTTTTAAATTTTCTGTATTTATTTTATAGAAAATATTTTATAATATAACTAAAACTTATATTTTAAATAAAAATCACTTATTAGTATTTTATAACTAAAAATACTTCTTTTTTAAAGACTTAAAGATATATATTTTTTTATATTTATTATATTTAAAAACTTATGTAAATATATTTTTACAAAAATAACTTAAAAACTAAAATTTTTTTTTTACTTTAATAGCGTCTCGCTTCGGCGTTAAGTGTTGCTCCCCGGCAGCGGCGCCAAAAATACTTGATGTTAAAGCGAAGGGGTACTAAATACTAAAATATTTTACTAGTAATTACTATTAAATACGATACAATTTTACACAAGTTATTTATTTATTTATAGAGTGGATATACCTAAACCTTGCTACAACACTTATAGGCAGTGTACCTAATCGTACAGTAGTGTAGTTTTTAGTAAGTCCGGTTCGTCCACAGGGAACTAGCCAAGTTTAACGCTGTATTTTTAAAAACTATATTTGTATATAAATATATATAAAATATGAGAAGTATTATTATTATAAAAGGGGGTTTTTACCGTTTAATGACCGGTTTGTCGATTTAAAAACTTAAGTCGCAGTTAAAACCTAATATAAAATATTAAATATATAAAAGACTTAATTTAAAGCGTAAAGTAAATAACAATAATTAAAGTATGATAAATTAAAGTGCGATAAATAAAATGAAAATAAATAAAATTGCGATAATTAAAAAGTGCAATAATTAAAATGACAATAAATTAAAGTGCGATAATTAAAAGTGCAATTAAATATGAAATAAAGGAATTATGCTTATTTAAACTTCCATAATCATGATGTTCGACGTGTTGAATTTAGTTTATTACCATGAGTTAATTGTCCTTTGTCCTGGATTATTCAATATGTCCATACGGTTTTGTCCAAAATAGTCCATCAGTCATAAATATAAAGTGCGAGAGTCTTCGTCAAATTATTCTTATTCCCGAAGTCAAATATTCCAACTAATTGGGGATTCGAACTGTAACAAGGTCTTATTACTTTGTTTAATGAATACACTAGGTTATCGACTGCGTGTAAACCAAGGTTTTAATACTTTGTTAACAATTACACCAATTACCCTTGAATGTAATCCACCCCTGTTTCAACTAGTCCATTAACTATTAATCCAGTTCCGTGTCCGGTAAAATGAACAATTATTGGTATTTATAGATATCCCGCCCACCGTACCCAGTCAAGCGTATGTGGTTATATATAAATACGTCAAATTATAAGTCTATATATTAAATTAACGAGGTATCATTTAGTTACTATAAAGCCCATTAATAGCCCATAGTCTAATTTCCACAAGTGTCATTCTTTTATCCAAACCCCAATTATGGTACAAAGCCCAATTACCCAATCTTAATATTTAGCCCAAGATCACGATTACTTCGGCATTAAATAAGCATAATAATAACTTAGCTACGAGACATTAATTTAAAAGGGTTGAACATAACTTACAATGATTAATAATAGCGTAGCTTTACACGGACAGAATTTCGACTTACACACTTACAACATTCGCTAACATACCCTCATTATTATTAAATTAAAATTAAAATTATAATTATAATATATATATATATATATATATATATATATATATATATATATATATATATATATATATATATATATATATATATATATATATATATATATATATATATATCTTTGAGTGATAAAGAGAAAAAGATGTGTTTTCATTGTGCAGAATTCGTTGCTTTTTATAGGCCCACATTTTACTGTGCAGCTCTGCGAGTGCGGAGTTTTTACCCTTCTAAACTCCGCGAGTGCGGAGGTTCGCATTCCAGCTCACACAAATTGGATCCTAGGCTGCCGACGTTTATTTTTATAATATATAAATATAATATATATATAATTTACATAATTAATTATATATTATATTATATTTATATACATAATTAATTTGTAACTTTCGGTCCGTTGCGTCGTGCGTTATTAGTTGGTTCATGTCCTGGTTCCGGTTTTTCGAACATCCTTTTGTACGATTTAATAATTTGAACTTTGCGTTTTGCGGCTCGTACTCTTGTACTTTTGAAACGTTTCTCATCAATAATTTGAACCTCTTTGATTGTACTTTGTACTTTTTAGCTTTTTGGCCGTTTGCGTCTTCAATTCGTCGAATCTGCCTTTTGTCTTCACCTTTTATTATTTAAACGAATATCACTTGTAAATAGGACAATTGCAACTAAAAGCTTGTCTTTCTTGAGGGATAATGCTATGAAATATATGTTCGTTTTTAGCATTATCAGTAGCGTACTTTACTTTATCTTCTTTAGTACATTTACTTATGGCAAACACCGATTCAACCTTCTCGGTCCGCGGTTTCAATCCGATTAGTCCTTCGGTTCCATCAAATTCCAAAGGTTTACAGGCAGTGAATTCTTTGTAGGAGCATCCTACACGATTTCTTGTGGAATTAGTTCCACTGCTAGATCCGGAGTTATTGTTGTTATTTTGCATTGCGGCCTGCACTGCGGCTATGTTCGCAGCAAGAAAGGTACGGAATTCTTCTTCGCTTATATTCATGGTGTGTCGAGTAGTTGGTGCCATTTCCTTCAAAAATAGCCAAAAGAATTAAGTTAATCATATAGAATATTAAGAGTAGTTAATAGTATTTCGTAGCATAATATGAACTTATTTATAAAAGATTTTTCTTCATATTAGCGTTTTATAAGTTTTAATTCGGGTACTACCTACCCGTTAAGTTCATACTTAGTAGCTAATATACCATTCAACTACTACAATTCTATATGAAAAACTGATCATAATATATCGCGTTCAAACTTTTATACAATTTTACAAACTTACAATACCGCTATTATACATATAGCATGAAATATAGTACACAATAACTTTGATACAAGGTAGTTGTGAAGACAGTTCTAGTTAATACACAAGTCGTTCAGCAAAGGAAATAAAGACACGTAATTCATAAGTCCAGAAACAAGTCATGCATTCGGGTTTTACTAGTATTATTTCCCATCCTTGGTCTTGTGGAAAATAACCGTTGTGACCATTGGCTAGGCAGCATGTTGTAACTTCGTCAAAAGGACGGGGGTTACGTAATGCCCAACAGCCCTGTATCAATCTAAAAACCTTGTTTCTCACCTCAACTACCAAATCCGTCACTTGTGGGAATGTTTTATTTAGTAGTTGCAATCCTATGTTCTTTTTCTCAATTTGGTGAGAAGCGAACATTACTAATCCGTAGACATAACATGCTTCTTTATGTTGCATGTTTGAAGCTCTTTCTAAAGAACGAAGTCCTATGTTGGGATAGGTAGAGTCAAAATAGGCTCTCAACCCGTAGCGTAAAATTGCATCTGGGTTCCCCGCATTCAATGCTTTAAAGAAAACACGGCGTAACTTATGGTCTCCCCAATGTGATATACCCCATCTATCAAAGGAAAGCCTTTTATTAACTAAGGCATTCCTGGAACGTCTTTCAAATGTTCGACAAACTAATTTTGCCGTAAATAATTGTGCCGATGAATTCGGACCGACTCTAGACAAGATTTCATCAATCATATACCCTGGTAGGTCTTCTAAAATTTTTGGTTGTCTATCCTTAACGTCCATTGTGTATTTTATACTGTAAAATATACAAGGATTAGATTTGTAAAAGATAATTAACAAACAATACAAGCAATTTTTACATATAGCATAAAAATACAAGCACGCTACAATACATATATTACACGACATGATTACAACTCTTTATTCCGACTCACTCATTTTTTCCTCCTCGGACTTGGTTCGTTTTGCTAACTTCCTAGGGATATATGGTGCTCCTCTAATGCGAGCCGTCATTTTCACAAATGGTTTAGAAAAACCTGGTGGCTTAGATGTTCTCGGGTTATAGTGAAAGTTTAAGAAATACGGGTGTTTACGGTACACCCCATCAGGGTATTTCATGTTAACGTAGAGTTCATCGGGATTGGAATTAGGTTTCTCTATTTTGATTCCTTTTCCCTTATTATTTTCTTTTGCTTTTTCAAATTGGGTCGAGGTAATTTCTATAACATCATCGGAATCCTCATCGGGATCCGATTCATCAGAAAATTGATAATTTTCCCAATATTTTGCTTCCTCGGCGGAAACACCATTGACCATTTTTAACTTTGGTCCATTGGTTAGGATTTTCTTTTATTTAACTGTTTTTATGTAGTTATTAATATTTCTTCCTCCGGAACCTCTTCTTCTTCCGGTTCCTCCTCTTCCGGTTCCTCCTCTTCCGGTTCTTCCTCGGGAATTTGTGAATCTTCCCAAAATATATTCGACTCTTCATTATTATTAGGTGAGTCGATGGGATTTGTAATAGAGGTAGACATCTATCACACAATATCAAACACGTTAAGAGATTAATATATCACATAATATTTACATGTTAATAATATATAGTTTCTAACAAAAAGTGTTAAGCAATCGTTTTTAAAGAAAACATGGTCGAAGTCCAGACTCACTAATGCATCCTAACAAACTCGGTAAGACACACTAATGCAATTTTCTGGTTCTCTAAGACCAACACTCGGATACCAACTGAAATGTCCCTTTCATATTGATTATAAATGTTTCATATTAAATGATTTCTTTGCGAGGTTTCTGACCTCTATATGAGACGTTTTTCAAAGACTGCATTCGATTTTTAAAACAAACCATAACCTTTAAAATATTACGACGATTATCAAATAATGATAATCTAAAATATAGCGTTTTCACACGACCATTACATAATGGTTTACAATCATATTACACAACAATATATGTCTTCGAATACGGTTTTTAAACAATATTATACAAGCATGCTGACTCCAACTCTTGTCCATAAATTAGCATGCAACAGCGGAAGCTCTTAATAATCACCTGAGAATAAACATGCTTTAAACGTCAACAAAAATGTTGGTGAGTTATAGGCTTAACCTATATATCAAATTGTAATAATAGACTACAAGATTTCATCTTTCAATAACATGCAATCTTCATAAAAATCATTCATATGGTTGAACACCTGGTAACCGACATTAACAAAATGCATCTAGAATATCCCCATATATAAATATCGAAGTACTAATGTAGTGACCCGAACTTTTCCATGTTTATATATATTAATTGAGATTGATATTTACATGATTAAATGTTTCCAACATGTTAAGCAATCAAACTTGTTAAGACTTGATTAATTGAAATATGTTTCATATAGACAATTGACCACCCAAGTTGACCGGTGATTCACGAACGTTAAAACTTGTAAAAACTATATGATGACATATATATGGATATATATATATAGTTAACATGATACTATGATAAGTAAACATATCATTA
Source organism: Rutidosis leptorrhynchoides (assembly GCF_046630445.1). NCBI lineage: Eukaryota > Viridiplantae > Streptophyta > Magnoliopsida > Asterales > Asteraceae > Rutidosis > Rutidosis leptorrhynchoides. The sequence continues at coordinate 250,554,380 of NC_092341.1, forward strand.
AGTATATTAACAATGAACTACATATGTAAAAACAAGACTACTAACTTAATGATTTTTAAACGAGACATATATGTAACGATTATCGTTGTAAAGACATTTAATGTATATATATCATATTAAGAGATATTCATACATGATAATATCATGATAATATAATAATTTAAAATCTCATTTGATATTATAAACATTGGGTTAACAACATTTAACAAGATCGTTAACCTAAAGGTTTCAAAACAACACTTACATGTAACGACTAACGATGACTTAACGACTCAGTTAAAATGTATATACATGTAGTGTTTTAATATGTATTTATACACTTTTGAAAGACTTCAATACACTTATCAAAATACTTCTACTTAACAAAAATGCTTACAATTACATCCTCGTTCAGTTTCATCAACAATTCTACTCGTATGCACCCGTATTCGTACTCGTACAATACACAGCTTTTAGATGTATATACTATTGGTATATACACTCCAATGATCAGCTCTTAGCAGCCCATGTGAGTCACCTAACACATGTGGGAACCATCATTTGGCAACTAGCATGAAATATCTCATAAAATTACAAAAATATGAGTAATCATTCATGACTTATTTACATGAAAACAAAATTACATATCCTTTATATCTAATCCATACACCAACGACCAAAAACACCTACAAAAACTTTCATTCTTCAATTTTTTTCATCTAATTGATCTCTCTCAAGTTCTATCTTCAAGTTCTAAGTGTTCTTCATAAATTCCAAAAGTTCTAGTTTCATAAAATCAAGAATACTTTCAAGTTTGCTAGCTCACTTCCAATCTTGTAAGGTGATCATCCAACCTCAAGAAATCTTTGTTTCTTACAGTAGGTTATCATTCTAATACAATGTAATAATCATATTCAAACTTTGGTTCAATTTCTATAACTATAACAATCTTATTTCAAGTGATGATCTTACTTGAACTTGTTTTCGTGTCATGATTCTGCTTCAAGAACTTCGAGCCATCCAAGGATCCATTGAAGCTAGATCCATTTTTCTCTTTTCCAGTAGGTTTATCCAAGGAACTTAAGGTAGTAATGATGTTCATAACATCATTCGATTCATACATATAAAGCTATCTTATTCGAAGGTTTAAACTTGTAATCACTAGAACATAGTTTAGTTAATTCTAAACTTGTTCGCAAACAAAAGTTAATCCTTCTAACTTGACTTTTAAAATCAACTAAACACATGTTCTATATCTATATGATATGCTAACTTAATTTAAAACCTGGAAACACGAAAAACACCGTAAAACCGGATTTACGCCGTCGTAGAAACACCGCGGGCTGTTTTGGGTTAGTTAATTAAAAACTATGATAAACTTTGATTTAAAAGTTGTTATTCTGAGAAAATGATTTTTATTATGAACATGAAACTATATCCAAAAATTATGGTTAAACTCAAAGTGGAAGTATGTTTTCTAAAATGGTCATCTAGACGTCGTTCTTTCGACTGAAATGACTACCTTTACAAAAACGACTTGTAACTTATTTTTCCGATTATAAACCTATACTTTTTCTGTTTAGATTCATAAAATAGAGTTCAATATGAAACCATAGCAATTTGATTCACTCAAAACGGATTTAAAATGAAGAAGTTATGGGTAAAACAAGATTGGATAATTTTTCTCATTTTAGCTACGTGAAAATTGGTAACAAATCTATTCCAACCATAACTTAATCAACTTGTATTGTATATTATGTAATCTTGAGATACCATAGACACGTATACAATGTTTCGACCTATCATGTCGACACATCTATATATATTTCGGAACAACCATAGACACTCTATATGTGAATGTTGGAGTTAGCTATACAGGGTTGAGGTTGATTCCAAAATATATATAGTTTGAGTTGTGATCAATACTGAGATACGTATACACTGGGTCATGGATTGATTCAAGATAATATTTATCGATTTATTTCTGTACATCTAACTGTGGACAACTAGTTGTAGGTTACTAACGAGGACAGCTGACTTAATAAACTTAAAACATCAAAATATATTAAAAGTGTTGTAAATATATTTTGAACATACTTTGATATATATGTATATATTGTTATAGGTTCGTGAATCAACCAGTGGCCAAGTCTTACTTCCCGACGAAGTAAAAATCTGTGAAAGTGAGTTATAGTCCCACTTTTAAAATCTAATATTTTTGGGATGAGAATACATGCAGGTTTTATAAATGATTTACAAAATAGACACAAGTACGTGAAACTACATTCTATGGTTGAATTATCGAAATCGAATATGCCCCTTTTTATTAAGTCTGGTAATCTAAGAATTAGGGAACAGACACCCTAATTGACGCGAATCCTAAAGATAGATCTATTGGGCCTAACAAACCCCATCCAAAGTACCGGATGCTTTAGTACTTTGAAATTTATATCATATCCGAAGGGTGTCCCGGAATGATGGGGATATTCTTATATATGCATCTTGTTAATGTCGGTTACCAGGTGTTCACCATATGAATGATTTTTATCTCTATGTATGGGATGTGTATTGAAATATGAAATCTTGTGGTCTATTGTTACGATTTGATATATATAGGTTAAACCTATAACTCACCAACATTTTTGTTGACGTTTAAAGCATGTTTATTCTCAGGTGAATATTAAGAGCTTCCGCTGTTGCATACTAAAATAAGGACAAGATTTGGAGTCCATGTTTGTATGATATTGTGTAAAAACTGCATTCAAGAAACTGATTTCGATGTAACATATTTGTATTGTAAACCATTATGTAATGGTCGTGTGTAAACAGGATATTTTAGATTATCATTATTTGATAATCTATGTAAAGCTTTTTAAACCTTTATTTATGAAATAAAGGTTATGGTTTGTTTTAAAAATGAATGCAGTCTTGAAAAACGTCTCATATAGAGGTCAAAACCTCGCAACGAAATCAATTAATATGGAACGTTTTTAATCAATAAGAACGGGACATTTCAGTTGGTATCAGAGCGTTGGTCTTAGAGAACCAGAATTTTGCATTAGTGTGTCTTATCGAGTTTGTTAGGATGCATTAGTGAGTCTGGACTTCAACCGTGTTTACTTGAAAAATGATTGCTTAACAAATTTTGTTGGAAACTATATATTTTTAACATGTGAATATTATGTGATATATTAATCTCTTAACGCGTTTGATATTATGTGATAGATGTCTACCTCTAGAACAAGTCCCATTGACTCACCTAATAATAATAAAGAGTCAAATGTAAATTGGAATGATTCGTGGACTGATTCACAAGTTCCCGAAGAGGAACCGGAAGAAGAGTCGGAACTGGAAGAAGAATCGGAACCGGAAGAAGAATCGGAACCGGATGAAGAAATAGAACTGGTGGGGGAAATAATAAAACGGTTAAGTAAAAGAAAATCCTCAACCAACCGACCAAGGTTAATTATGGTCAATGGTGTTTCCGCCAAGGAAGCAAAATATTGGGAGGATTACCAATTCTCCGATGAATCGGATTCTGACGAGAATTCCGATGATGTTATAGAAATTACCCCAACTGAATTTAAAAAGGCAAAAGAAAATAATAAGGGAAAGGGCATAAAAATAGAGAAATCTAATTCCAACCCCGATGAACTTTATATGTATCATCAACCCCCGAAGTCCTTAAGTTGTAACAATGACCCGGGAACCTCTAAACCACCAGGTTTTTCTAAACCAATGTGGATAACGACGACTCGTATTAGGGGAACATCATATATCCCTAGAAACTTGGCAAAACGAACCAAAACCGAAGAAGAAGAAACAAGCGAGTCGGAATAAGATAGTTGTATTCGTGTGGTGTAATATATGTAATATAGTGTGCTTATGCTTTATGATATATGTAAAAATTGCTTGTATTAATAAGTATTTTTTTTTTATGAATCTAACTCTTGTCTATTTTACAGTATAAAAACACAAAATGGATAGACAACCCAATATTTTAAGAGACCTACCCGGAGACATGATTGATGAAATCTTATCTAGAGTCAGTCAGAATTCTTCGGCACAACTATTTAAGGCGAGATCAGTTTGTAAGACATTCGAAGAACGTTCCAAGAATGCCTTGGTTTATAAAAGGCTTTCGTTCGAAAGATGGGGGATATCACATTGGGAAATCCATAAGTTACGATGTGTTTACTTTGACGCATATATTGCGGGGAACCCAAATGCTATTCTACGCAATGGGTTAAGAAATTATTTTGACTCAATATATCCGAATATTGGACTTCGTGATTTAGAAAAAGCGGCTAACATGCAACATAAAGAAGCATGTTATGCTTACGGATTAGTAATGTTCGCTTCTCACCAAAGTGAGAACAAGAACATCGGCCTACAACTATTAAACAAAACGTTCCCACAAGTGACGGAGTCGGTAATTGGGGTAAGAAATGAGGTTTTTAGATTGTTACGGGACTGTTGGACATTACGTAACCCTCGTCCCTTTGACGACGTTACAACACGCTGTCTTATCAATGGCCATAACGGTTATGTTCCACAAGACCAAGGATGGGAAGTAGTCCTAGTAAAACCAGAATGCATGACTTGTTTCTAGACGTATGAATTACGTGTCTTTATTGCCTTTGCTGAACGACTTGTGTACTAGCTAGAATTATCTTCACAACTATCTTGTATCAAAGTTATTGTGTGCTATATTTCATGCTTTATGTAAAATAAGCGGTATTGTAAGTTTGTAAAATATTGTATAAAAGTTTGAACGCGAAATATTATTATAATCAGTTTTTCATATAGAATTGTAGTAGTTGAATTGTATATTAGCTACTAAGTATGAACTTAACGGGTAGGTACTACCCGAATTTAAACTTATAAAATGCTAATATGAAGAAAAAGCTTTTATAAATGAGTTCATATTATGCTACGAAATATTATTAACTACTCTTAATATTCTGTATGATTAACTTGTTCCACTTAACTATTTTGAAGGAAATGGCACCGACTACTCGACACACCGTGAATATGAATGAAGAGGAATTCCGTACTTTTCTAGCTTCAAACATAGCCGCAGTACAGGCTGCGCTACATACCAACAATAACCTTGGATCTAGCAGTACAGGAAATCGTGTAGGATGCACCTACAAAGAATTCACTGCCTGCAAACCTTTGGAATTTGATGGAACCGAAGGACCGATCGGATTGAAACGGTGGACCGAGAAGGTCGAATCGGTGTTAGCCATAAGTAAGTGTACTGAAGAGGACAAAGTAAAGTACGCTACGCATACCTTCACAGGTTCTGCGTTAACATGGTGGAATACCTATCTAGAGCAAGTGGGACAATACGATGCGTACGCACTACCGTGGTCAGCATTCAAGCACTTGATGAACGAGAAGTACCGTCCCAGAACCGAGGTCAATAAGCTCAAGACAGAACTTAGAGGGTTACGAACCCAAGGATTTGATATTACCACGTACGAAAGACGATTCACAGAATTGTGCCTATTGTGTCCGGGAGCATTCGAAGATGCGGAAGAGAAGATCGACGCGTTTGTGAAAGGATTACCGTAAAGAATCCAAGAAGATATAAGTTCACACGAGCCCGCCTCCATACAACAGGCATGTAGAATGGCTCACAAACTAGTGAACCAGATTGAAGAAAGAATTAAAGAACAGACTGCTGAAGAGGCCAATGTGAAGCAAGTCAAAAGAAAGTGGGAGGAAAACGGTGATAAGAATCACCAATACAACAACAACAGCAATTACAACAATAATCGCAACAATTATCCCAACAATCGCAACATCAATCGCAACTACAACAAACGGCCCAAAAACAACAACAACAACAACAACAACAACAGCAACTACAACAATCATCCCAACAACAATAATAACCGCAACAACAACAACAACAATCAGAAGCAGCTATGCTAAAGGTGTGAAAAGTATCACTCGGGGTTCTGCACCAAATTTTGCAACAAGTGTAAAAGAAATGGTCATAGTGCGGCGAAGTGTGAGGTCTACGGACCAGGGGTTAATAGAACGAAAGGAACAAATGGTGTCGGAACGAGTAATGGCGGAGCAAGTAGTGTCGGAGCAAGTTATGCCAATGTAGTTTGTTATAAATGTGGAAAACCGGGCCACATTATTAGAAATTGCCCGAACCAGGAGAACGCGAATGGACAAGGCCGCGGAAGAGTTTTCAATATTAATGCAGCAGAGGCACAGGAAGACCCGGAGCTTGTTACGGGTACGTTTCTTATTGACAATAAATCTGCTTACGTTTTATTTGATTCGGGTGCGGATAGAAGCTATATGAGTAGAGATTTTTGTGCTAAATTAAGTTGTCCATTGACGCCTTTGGATAGTAAATTTTTACTCGAATTAGCAACTGGTAAATTAATTTCAGCAGATAATATATGTCGGAATCGAGAAATTAAACTGGTTAGCGAAACATTTAAGATTGATTTGATACCAGTAGAGTTAGGGAGTTTTGATGTGATAATCGGTATGGACTGATTGAAAGAAGTGAAAGCAGAGATCGTTTGTTACAAAAATGCAATTCGCATTATACGAGAAAAAGGAAAACCCTTAATGGTGTACGGAGAAAAGGGCAACACGAAGCTACATCTTATTAGTAATTTGAAGGCACAAAAACTAATAAGAAAAGGTTGCTATGCTGTTCTAGCACACGTCGAGAAAGTACAAACTGAAGAAAAGAGCATCAATGATGTTCCCATTGCAAAAGAATTTCCCGATGTATTTCCGAAAGAATTACCGGGATTACCCCCACATCGATCCGTTGAATTTCAAATAGATCTTGTACCAGGAGCTGCACCAATAGCTCGTGCTCCTTACAGACTCGCACCCAACGAGATGAAAGAACTGCAAAGCCAATTACAAGAACTTTTAGAGCGTGGTTTCATTCGACCAAGCACATCACCGTGGGGAGCTCCTGTTTTGTTTGTCAAGAAGAAAGATGGTACATTCAGGTTGTGTATCGACTACCGAGAGTTGAACAAACTTACCATCAAGAACCGCTACCCACTACCGAGAATCGACGACTTATTTGATCAACTACAAGGCTCGTCTGTTTATTCAAAGATTGACTTACGTTCCGGGTATCATCAAATGCGGGTGAAAGAAGATGATATTCCAAAGACTGCTTTCAGAACACGTTACGGTCATTATGAGCTTATGGTCATGCCGTTTGGTTTAACTAATGCACCAGCTGTGTTCATGGACCTTATGAACCGAGTGTGTGGACCATACCTTGACAAGTTTGTCATTGTTTTCATTGATGACATACTTATTTACTCAAAGAATGACCAAGAACACGGTGAACATTTGAGAAAGGTGTTAGAAGTATTGAGGAAGGAAGAATTGTACGCTAAGTTTTCAAAGTGTGCATTTTGGTTGGAAGAAGTTCAATTCCTCGGTCACATAGTGAACAAAGAAGGTATTAAGGTGGATCCGGCAAAGATAGAAACTGTTGAAAAGTGGGAAACCCCGAAAACTCCGAAACACATACGCCAGTTTTTAGGACTAGCTGGTTACTACAGAAGGTTCATCCAAGACTTTTCCAGAATAGCAAAACCCTTGACTGCATTAACGCATAAAGGGAAGAAATTTGAATGGAATGATGAACAAGAGAAAGCGTTTCAGTTATTGAAGAAAAAGCTAACTACGGCACCTATATTGTCATTGCCTGAAGGGAATGATGATTTTGTGATTTATTGTGACGCATCAAAGCAAGGTCTCGGTTGTGTATTAATGCAACGAACGAAGGTGATTGCTTATGCGTCTAGACAATTGAAGATTCACGAACAAAATTATACGACGCATGATTTGGAATTAGGCGCGGTTGTTTTTGCATTAAAAACTTGGAGGCACTACTTATATGGGGTCAAAAGTATTATATATACCGACCACAAAAGTCTTCAACACATATTTAATCAGAAACAACTGAATATGAGGCAGCGTAGGTGGATTGAATTATTGAATGATTACGACTTTGAGATTCGTTACCACCCGGGGAAGGCAAATGTGGTAGCCGATGCCTTGAGCAGGAAGGACAGAGAACCCATTCGAGTAAAATCTATGAATATAATGATTCATAATAACCTTACTACTCAAATAAAGGAGGCGCAACAAGGAGTTTTAAAAGAGGGAAATTTAAAGGATGAAATACCCAAAGGATCGGAGAAGCATCTTAATATTCGGGAAGACGAAACCCGGTATAGGGCTGAAAGGATTTGGGTACCAAAATTTGGAGATATGAGAGAAATGGTACTTAGAGAAGCTCATAAAACCAGATACTCAATACATCCTGGAACGGGGAAGATGTACAAGGATCTCAAGAAAAAATTTTGGTGGCCGGGTATGAAAGCCGATGTTGCTAAATATGTAGGAGAATGTTTGACGTGTTCTAAGGTCAAAGCTGAGCATCAGAAACCATCAGGTCTACTTCAACAACCCAAAATCCTGGAATGGAAATGGGAAAACATTACCATGGATTTCATCACTAAATTGCCAAGGACTGCAAGTGGTTTTGATACTATTTGGGTAATAGTTGATCGTCTCGCCAAATCAGCACACTTCCTGCCAATAAGAGAAGATGACAAGATGGAGAAGTTAGCACGACTGTATTTGAAGGAAGTCATCTCCAGACATGGAATACCAATCTCTATTATCTCTGATAGGGATGGCAGATTTATTTCAAGATTCTGGCAGACATTACAGCAAGCATTAGGAACTCGTCTAGACATGAGTACTGCCTATCATCCACAAACTGATGGGCAGAGCGAAAGGACGATACAAACGCTTGAAGATATGCTACGAGCATGTGTTATTGATTTCGGAAACAGTTGGGATCGACATCTACCGTTAGCAGAATTTTCCTACAACAACAGCTACGATTCAAGCATTGAGATGGCGCCGTTTGAAGCACTTTATGGTAGAAAGTGCAGGTCTCCGATTTGTTGGAGTGAAGTGGGGGATAGATAGATCACGGGTCCGGAGATTATACAAGAAACTACCGAGAAGATCATCCAAATTCAACAACGGTTGAAAACCGCCCAAAGTCGACAAAAGAGCTACGCTGACATTAAAAGAAAAGATATAGAATTTGAAATTTGAGAGATGGTCATGCTTAAAGTTGCACCTTGGAAAGGCGTTGTTCGATTTGGTAAACGAGGGAAATTAAATCCAAGGTATATTGGACCATTCAAGATTATTGATCGTGTCGGACCAGTAGCTTACCGACTTGAGTTACCTCAACAACTCGCGGCTGTACATAACACTTTCCACGTCTCGAATTTGAAGAAATGTTTTGCTAAAGAAATCTCACTATTCCGTTAGATGAAATCCAAATCAACGAAAAACTTCAATTCATCGAAGAACCCGTCGAAATAATGGATCATGAGGTTAAAAGACTTAAGCAAAACAAGATACCAATTGTTAAGGTTCGATGGAATGCTCGTAGAGGACCCGAGTTCACCTGGGAGCGTGAAGATCAGATGAAGAAGAAATACCCGCATCTATTTCCATAAGATTCATCAACACCTTCAACAGCTTAAAATTTCGGGACGAAATTTATTTAACGGGTAGGTACTGTAGTGACCCGAAATTTTCCATGTTTATATATATTAATTGAGATTGATATTTACATGATTAAATGTTTCCAACATGTTAAGCAATCAAACTTGTTAAGACTTGATTAATTGAAATATGTTTCATATAGACAATTGACCACCCAAGTTGACCGGTGATTCACGAACGTTAAAACTTGTAAAAACTATATGATGACATATATATGGATATATATATATATATAGTTAACATGATACTATGATAAGTAAACATATCATTAAGTATATTAACAATGAACTACATATGTAAAAACAAGACTACTAACTTAATGATTTTTAAACGAGACATATATGTAACGATTATCGTTGTAAAGACATTTAATGTATATATATCATATTAAGAGATATTCATACATGATAATATCATGATAATATAATAATTTAAAATCTCATTTGATATTATAAACATTGGGTTAACAACATTTAACAAGATCGTTAACCTAAAGGTTTCAAAACAACACTTACATGTAACGACTAACGATGACTTAACGACTCAGTTAAAATGTATATACATGTAGTGTTTTAATATGTATTTATACACTTTTGAAAGACTTCAATACACTTATCAAAATACTTCTACTTAACAAAAATGCTTACAATTACATCCTCGTTCAGTTTCATCAACAATTCTACTCGTATGCACCCGTATTCGTACTCGTACAATACACAGCTTTTAGATGTATATACTATTGGTATATACACTCCAATGATCAGCTTTTAGCAGCCCATGTGAGTCACCTAACACATGTGGGAACCATCATTTGGCAACTAGCATGAAATATCTCATAAAATTACAAAAATATGAGTAATCATTCATGACTTATTTACATGAAAACAAAATTACATATCCTTTATATCTAATCCATACACCAACAACCAAAAACACCTACAAACACTTTCATTCTTCAATTTTATTCATCTAATTGATCTCTCTCAAGTTCTATCTTCAAGTTCTAAGTGTTCTTCATAAATTCCAAAAGTTCTAGTTTCATAAAATCAAGAATACTTTCAAGTTTGCTAGCTCACTTCCAATCTTGTAAGGTGATCATCCAACCTCAAGAAATCTTTGTTTCTTACAGTAGGTTATCATTCTAATACAAGGTAATAATCGTATTCAAACTTTGGTTCAATTTCTATAACTATAACAATCTTATTTCAAGTGATGATCTTACTTGAACTTGTTTTCGTGTCATGATTCTGCTTCAAGAACTTCGAGCCATCCAAGGATCCATTGAAGCTAGATCCATTTTTCTCTTTTCCAGTAGGTTTATCCAAGGAACTTAAGGTAGTAATGATGTTCATAACATCATTCGATTCATACATATAAAGCTATCTTATTCGAAGGTTTAAACTTGTAATCACTAGAACATAGTTTAGTTAATTCTAAACTTGTTCGCAAACAAAAGTTAATCCTTCTAACTTGACTTTTAAAATCAACTAAACACATGTTCTATATCTATACGATATGCTAACTTAATGATTTAAAACCTGGAAACACGAAAAACACCGTAAAACCGGATTTACGCCGTCGTAGAAACACCGCGGGCTGTTTTGGGTTAGTTAATTAAAAACTATGATAAACTTTGATTTAAAAGTTGTTATTCTGAGAAAATGATTTTTATTATGAACATGAAACTATATCCAAAAATTATGGTTAAACTCAAAGTGGAAGTATGTTTTCTAAAATGGTCATCTAGACGTCGTTCTTTCGACTGAAATGACTACCTTTACAAAAACGACTTGTAACTTATTTTTCCGATTATAAACCTATACTTTTTCTGTTTAGATTCATAAAATAGAGTTCAATATGAAACCATAGCAATTTGATTCACTCAAAACGGATTTAAAATGAAGAAGTTATGGGTAAAACAAGATTGGATAATTTTTCTCATTTTAGCTACGTGAAAATTGGTAACAAATCTATTCCAACCATAACTTAATCAACTTGTATTGTATATTATGTAATCTTGAGATACCATAGACACGTATACAATGTTTCGACCTATCATGTCGACACATCTATATATATTTCGGAACAACCATAGACACTCTATATGTGAATGTTGGAGTTAGCTATACAGGGTTGAGGTTGATTCCAAAATATATATAGTTTGAGTTGTGATCAATACTGAGATACGCATACACTGGGTCGTGGATTGATTCAAGATAATATTTATCGATTTATTTCTGTACATCTAACTGTGGACAACTAGTTGTAGGTTACTAACGAGGACAGCTGACTTAATAAACTTAAAACATCAAAATATATTAAAAGTGTTGTAAATATATTTTGAACATACTTTGATATATATGTATATATTGTTATAGGTTCGTGAATCAACCAGTGGCCAAGTCTTACTTCCCGACGAAGTAAAAATCTGTGAAAGTGAGTTATAGTCCCACTTTTAAAATCTAATATTTTTGGGATGAGAATACATGCAGGTTTTATAAATGATTTACAAAATAGACACAAGTACGTGAAACTACATTCTATGGTTGAATTATCGAAATCGAATATGCCCCTTTTTATTAAGTCTGGTAATCTAAGAATTAGGGAACAGACACCCTAATTGACGCGAATCCTAAAGATAGATCTATTGGGCCTAACAAACCCCATCCAAAGTACTGGATGCTTTAGTACTTCGAAATTTATATCATATCCGAAGGGTGTCCCGGAATGATGGGGATATTCTTATATATGCATCTTGTTAATGTCGGTTACCAGGTGTTCACCATATGAATGATTTTTATCTCTATGTATGGGATGTGTATTGAAATATGAAATCTTGTGGTCTATTGTTACGATTTGATATATATAGGTTAAACCTATAACTCACCAACATTTTTGTTGACGTTTAAAGCATGTTTATTCTCAGGTGAATATTAAGAGCTTCCGCTGTTGCATACTAAAATAAGGACAAGATTTGGAGTCCATGTTTGTATGATATTGTGTAAAAACTGCATTCAAGAAACTGATTTCGATGTAACATATTTGTATTGTAAACCATTATGTAATGGTCGTGTGTAAACAGGATATTTTAGATTATCATTATTTGATAATCTACGTTAAGCTTTTTAAACCTTTATTTATGAAATAAAGGTTATGGTTTGTTTTAAAAATGAATGCAGTCTTGAAAAACGTCTCATATAGAGGTCAAAACCTCGCAACGAAATCAATTAATATGGAACGTTTTTAATCAATAAGAACGGGACATTTCAACTAAAGCAGTTCAAATTCTCTGACTGGGGCGTGTCAAAGCCCATAGATCTATCTTTAGGATTCGCGTCAATTGGTGGCAATTGTCTACATGAAACCTATTTCAATTAATCAAGTCTTAACAAGTTTGATTGCTTAACATGTTGGAAACATTTAATCATGCAAATATAGTTTTCATTTAATATATATAATCATGGAAAAGTTCGGGTCACTACACCAAACACCACCGCTAGCCATCTTCTGTTCTACTTCGATCAACAACCACTAATCACCTTAATTGCCTTGAATCGCAACTACTTTGAATCACCAATACAACCGACCAATACACCTGCAACACTCAATTTCTCTTCCATGTTTTTTTCATACGAGCACCAACACAGCCTATCACTCCTACTGAACGTTTAGTGCTGTTGCTTCCTTTATTTTTCTATTTTGAATTAACAACCAACCAAACTACCTTCCTCGATCACCATCCACGTACACCACAACCATCGACTCAACCACCGAGATCACCGTCGAAACCATCACCAATTTTCTGTTTACCGTTTGAACTACAACCAACCGGTGTATTTATTTTTTTTCTGTTTACGAACAATAACAAGTGAAGATCATAAATGATGGTGTTTTTAGAGGAACCAAAGACCCCTCCATTATTTCCTGTTGCTACTTTACCATGTTTCTATTTGTTAGTTTTTTTATAAAAATCAAAACCCTACATGGATTCCACTTCTGTTTCTTACTTATTCCTTTTTCTTCTATCGACATTAAAATCCCAACAAATCTATTAACGGGTTGATTATTGGATGATAATGTTATCTCATGTACTTGGGCTGAAATTACTAGGTGGACTTGTGAGGCACCTTGGGCCGAGCTTGTTAACAAAGTAGGCTTGTAATTTCGTTATGGGTCTTGCGTGATAAATGGGTTAAATATAATTAGGATACGTATGAATTTGGAAAAGCTAAGACAGAAAGAATGGTTAAGGGTATGGGTGGTTAAGCAAAAGGTCGTGGGTTCGAGCCTGGGCTGTGACAACACGGAAATTTCTGACCAAATTTAAACTTGATCTTTATATGTTTCCGACACGATAAGCAAAGTCTGTAATGTTGAGTCTCGAAAATTTTGGAACTATATTCATATATTCAATTACCCTTTTGACTATACTCGACTATTCACGAACATTTATGTACATATAGATATGTATATACAATATATAGTTATAATAATTGAAAACGTTAACAAAGTATTTGATGTATAATACTTTACATGAACGTATTTGTTTCAATATATGTTTAACGTATTCATCGAAGGAATTAAAAGATAATATCAAATGATTGAATTATCAGATACAGTGTGATATGATTACGAGCCTCTGTTGTGAGGTCCACCTTGATTTAAGAAATCGTTTCATTTTAACGGCATACGGAATAAATGGTAAAGTAATCTACGAGTGTGAACAAAGTGTCAAATAACGAGATTTAGATAAAAGTTAGTGGAGAACTAAATTTCATAATATTCTATTGATTTAATTTCAAACGTGCAAAAACATTTTTAGATATAATAGGAATTGATTGTTAAAATGTTTTTGTTTAAATAACGTAATTTGAATATATTTTTTTTACAAAGTGATAAAATATAATACAAACTTAGTCATAAAACGTTTTAATTTAAAATAATATTATTAAATATACTTTGATAAATAATGAGGAATTGATTTATAGAAGCAAATGACCAAAACAATCAAATGAATAAGTTACACTTTGAGTGGGATTGTTTTTCATTGATTTAAGTCCAATTATTGATAATGGTACGCGTCGCGAAGCATAAAGTGCAAGATTTAAGAGCGTAAGAAATAGCGTTTGAGAAACCGGAACCGCGACATTAGTCAAGCGATAATGCACAAGTCATCGGAATTAAAATTACAAGATAACTATGTACATAAATATAATATAATATATAATTAATTATATAAATAAAAAATATTATATATAATTATAATTAAAAACGTCGGCAGCAAGAAGTTAAACAAAAACAGCTGGACACAGGTGGCCATGTGATCGCATGGCCTTGTGCCTGAGAAACCATGCGATCGCATGGAGGCTGGATTCAGGAATCATCTATAAATGTAATCGAGTTCTGCTTCCAGAGGCACACGCACATACATATCTCTCTCTATATTATTATTAATATTATTATTTATATTATTATTATTATTATTAATAAGATTAATATTATTAATCTTATTTTTATTATTATTAGTATTAGTAGTATTTGTATTATAAGTATTATACATAAAATACTACGACGAGGTCATGAGCGAGTTATTTTAAAACGAGTTTTTCGAGCGGGATAGAGCTAAGGAAATTATGGGTTATAACTATAGAGGTTATGGGTATGGTTCGAGGGTATTGCTCGTGAGTCAAACTAGTGTTTATCATCTCCATTGCGTCTACGTACTTTCCTACAATATTGAATCTCAATATTGATACGTAAGCATTTATATCTAATCTTTTATATATTAATAGTGTATCCATGTCTAGTGCTCGAGTATATATGTTTATGCACGCTTGTATGCTTTAATTTTGTCATTAGATAGTTTATGATGAATCACAAATTTGATACATATGTTATTAATATAAGGTATATGATATGCATGTCATTGGAAAGCTGTCGAAAAATTAATAACTTTTCATTTAAAAATCGTGTGTTTTCGAGAAATGGATTAAAAGTTATGGTCAACTGAATTATAATTAACATTAATTGAAATTGCTTTTAAATCTGCAATTGATATGTAAACAACTTGTTTATAAGATTGATAAATTGAATTTTCAAATATTATTAATCGAGTAAATGAATTTCTATATGAGGCACGTCTCGTCTTATTGAACAATTGTCAAAGTTGACTGTCTTATCATGTTTTAAAGCTTTATAAACACTATAATATGATTTTCAAGTATTGGAAAACTATATGAAAATCATGTTTGATTTCCATGATAATTCAAGTATAATATAGCTCCTGAAATAAATAATATTTTGAGTTTGATAAACTATAAATTCGTTCAATTATCAAGACTTATACTATGTTAATAAACATGTATAGATTTAAAGATCATATTGGGTCAGGTTGACTTTTGAGATGACTTTTGTTAACTTCTGCATGTCGGTCTCGAGCATTAGGATTGTGATACACTATGACCCAACCTAGTTTGTTAGACATATATTGACCAACGTATGTTAGGTTGAGATCTACGGTTATTTTGCATTCCGAGTTTCGGTCACATTTCGATGAATGAATTTATGTGCTGCTAAGGTGAGTTTCATTTGCTCCCTTTTTAAATGCTTTTGCAATCTATATTTTTGGGCTGAGAATATATACACTTTATTTTAAACGTAATGGATACAAGTACATACTAAATTCTACACTGAGTTTGAACTAAAAATCTCTTAGCTTTGGTAAGTTATAAGAACTGGTGGGCGCGAGTAGTTGTATATGGATCCATAGGGCTTGACATCCCCGTTTGTTCCAGGTATAGAAACCCTAGCCTGAACTATAAAACAGACGTATGCTATTTGAGTTTAGTACATGTTGGATTGCATGTATTGTACATGTTGGTTGCATGTATGTTAAAACAGGGGTACTTATTATAACGTTAAAGCTTAGTTACCAGGGTGCGCAATCTTGTAGAATATTTTGATAAACGTTTCTGGATGAAATAACTGAAATCTTGTGATCCACCTTTATATACGGATTATGCGCAACATTAAAACTATGAACTCACCAACCTTTGTGTTAACACTTGAAAGCATGTTTATTCTCAGGTTCCTAGAAGTCTTCTGCTGTTTGCTTATATGTGATACAAGCTATGTGCATGGAGTCATACATACTTTTATTCGAGAAAACGTTGCATTCACAAAATTCATCACCATGTATCTTATTTTGACTGCATTATAAATGGATGTAGTATTGTAAACTATAAATTACAGTGATTGTCTATATGTAGAAATCATCAAACATCAAAAACCTTGGAATTTGATATTCAAATTATGGTGTGCCTTATCAAAAGAATGCAATGTTTACAAAACGTATCATGTAGAGGTTAGTACCTCACTGTGAAATCGATGAATGATGTATTCGTCCAAAGGGATTTGGACGGGTCATCACAGTTGGTATCAGAGATTGAGGTCATAGGGAACCAGAATTTGCATTAGTGTGTTTAACTGGAAATTATTAGGATGCATTAGTGAGTCTGGACTATGACCGTATCTGTTTTTACCGAGTTTTGCTTACCATTTATTGTTGGAAATTACATGTCTATCATCTTAAGTCTAAACGTGTCTTACTGCATTGATTGCATAGATAGTGTATAGACAAAATTCATATCATGGCATATCTATTACAGTAAACTTTGCCTGACATCTTCCGTAAAATCCTCCGTAATTTATGGAATTCTGGTATTATAAATACTTATGTAAACTATGTATTAAGGAATATCAAACTAGTCATATAATATATTTCATTCCAAAAATCTTTTCCCTACACTGTACGAGATGGATCCTTCAACTAGTTCAAGTTCATCAGATTCCGACAGCTATTCCAATATGGATATCCACCTGAGCTCCGAAAACAGTGTAACCGGAATGGATCAACTCATTAGCCATCATTTATTTTGGATGGATTGGGGATGAGTTCGTAGCCTCCTCAATCATTGGAGACAAGAAGGTGATCCCTTCCATCCACCACATTGCCCTCTTGGCGAAGAACCTGAAGCACTCACCGGCGAACCTGTCCGAGACACCATTTTCTCTCTCATTTCCAGAGTATCTCGTCATGATTATATACTATCTCAAATTCTAGATCTTATTCGTCCGCTCATCCGAACCAACAACCACCCCGGTGTAATAGAAGAAGTCAACGAGCTTCGCGCTCGGGTAGTGGCTTTGGAGAATATGGTGCAAGGGTTACAAGCACCAGCAGCAACACCGGAATCAACAGTACCATTACCACCACCAACAACAACCTCCGCATCCCACACCTCAACATCACAATTTGTACCTTGAGCATCAACATCATACACATTGTAGGTACCAAAGAATACCCACAACAACAAACGATGAAGTATTTATTCATAACCTCATCGAAGAAATATTCTACAGAGAATATGTAGTTTCTAAAAGTTTTAGAGATTATATGTTCTAGTCCTAGTCGAAAACCAGGTGAGATTAATATTATGTTAACTCATTAAATCCATGATTACATCTAAAAGAAAATATATATGTAGGTATATTATCATAAAGATTGTAATTAAAAAAATTCTTTTGTACAAACTGTTAATGGTAAAAATATTTTAATGGGTAAGTAATACCCGAGGGATATATAAATT
The DNA here is from genome assembly GCF_046630445.1 of Rutidosis leptorrhynchoides. Classification (NCBI taxonomy): domain Eukaryota; kingdom Viridiplantae; phylum Streptophyta; class Magnoliopsida; order Asterales; family Asteraceae; genus Rutidosis; species Rutidosis leptorrhynchoides. The sequence goes on from NC_092341.1 coordinate 250,572,616, forward strand.
CACAATTAATATGTTACATTTTTTGATTCTGATTCAATAAATCATCAACTATACTCACTACTTTCATAATGAGATATATTCTTTCATAAAAATCAAAACAACCATACTCATTCAAATTCAATTACATATTCTGATTTTAACATATCAGAATCCAAGTCGAGATATAACCGATATCATCACTCTTAGATCCCTACATCTTTCAAAGCTGTACTTTGATTTCAAAACTATGCTAGAACATCACTCCTATTCATAAAACCTAGAAAAAATAATGACGATTACAATCTGCGTTCAAACTCTGCATAATTCTTGAAAACATCTCAATTAAGAAACAATCGAGATGATGATCCAACCACATGTTATCTACAGTTATGCACCTGGAAATCTCCCGGAACCTAAGTAGAAGTTTAAAATGCATCTATAATCTCTTGGCATTGTTATTACTGAAAATAACTTTACAGTCCCTCTCCAAAGTAGTCAATTTTGTCATATCTCCAGCAAATCAACAACGACCTTTCATAGGCCTTATTATAACTTTGATATATAAGTTTTCCCTTCGTCATCGTTACCGAGGAACCTTTTATATCTCGCCACATTAGAAGTAAACTTACCAACAACTTCATTGATCTTTAAGCCTCTCCGAAAAATCACTATACTTATTCATTGAAATCCTATCATGTACTTATCTGCATCTTGTAATGGTAGTTGCCATACCAAAAAGCTTGAATCATTATTCTCGAATTTCGCAGCAATTCTAAACCAACAGTTATATATATATATATATATATATATATATATATATATATATATATATATATATATATATATATATATATATATATATATATATATATATATACATACACATATAACGTCTATCTCCAAGACTTACATACTTCGAATGTGAAGTTTCTGAAAAACACCCTAAACTGCGAACTAGTTCTTGGAACTTTGAAAAAAAACTGAATGAAGCAGCAGAAACTGTAGACAACTGTAACAGTCAAAAGTTTGATGATAAAGAATAGTGTGTTGGCAAAGCTCAGAAAACGAGAAGGTTTGGTACTGGAAAATGGATTGAGCAAACTATGAAGGAGACTGTGGACAAATCACAAAGACTAAACCTACCTTCAAAGAATCCAAATGATTCAGTGTCTGCTGAAGTCATTAACGAATACCTTGCTCCTGACTCTAAACCTTTACGGATAAATCTTCTTTATCATCTTTCGATATTAGAAATTCTAAGATATCATCGTATCTTTCATTATAAATATCCTCGATATTTCTGAAGATATTTTCATAACTATCCTTATCTGAAATCATTTATCTCCTCGCGTTATCTGTATTACATCATAAAGGAAACTGTTTAGTTTCTATATTCTGTAAACCTTCGAGTTTAAATTATGAATGTTTTGAAGAAGTGTTGAGAATTGAAACATGAGTTAGTATAATATAATGACACTTGATCAACGTGATTATATTATAGTAAGTCATGCTGAGTTTCTAATAGAACGTAATAAAGGTTCACAGATCATACCCTCATCATGAACCATGTTAGATAATTCTTTCATTCTATTTAAACTCTAAACATATCAAGAAAATATTTGTCTTGATGATTCGGCCTTTTCCGAGGTATTCTGGTAATTTGACAAAGCAAGATCGTGTCATTACAATTTCCTTCTTAGAACATTAACTATGTTCATTCCGAAATTCATATCTGCGAATTCTGGACCATTACATGCGTTGCTTAATGGATAGAAGGGAAAACAGAGCATGAAGCTCCGAAATAGAAATGGGGGTATAAATCGCAGCAAATAGGAGAGAGCATTAATTGTGGATGTCGATGATTATAGAAAGACAGAAGCAGGGACTCTGAAAAATAAGGAAAGATATAAAGCCCTACGACAACACATAAATTACAAACCGTGTATATCAATAAGTATTGCAACGTAAAGACACAGGAGAACTAAAAACACTATAAAGCCAAGAGTATAGCAAAAGTGAATAGATTCCTCCGGCGGCAGATGAAAAAGAAGAATAATAGATATGAAAGTTAGGAGTATATCAAGAACCAGAACTGGATGGAGCATATTGATGATTACTTTAAAGTATGAGTTGAGGGAGGAAGAATAGAAGGTGAGCTGTGGAAATAAAGAAACGAAGGGAGTGGATTTATAGCGAAAATTTTGTCAGAGCACTCATGACAGGTTATCGCATTTAATCAAAGAAGATCCTAATTTCCTTAATTATCGAAGAATTAAATCTTATTACGAAGATTTTCTCTAAATAACTTAAACTCCGAAAATCAATCCTATCTACGTCAAAAGATATGACGAATCTACATTTATTCATTTCACTATTTTGTGATAACTTCACTCGTACTCTTCATAAAATCGAATTGTTTTATCTATATTACTCAATGATGATAAAACTCTAATTTTCAGCTCGTATGCGTCATGAAAACATACTTATTGTCAGCCATGACCATCCCAATCAAATTTCGGGATGAAATTTCTTTAACGGGTAGGTACTGTGACAACCCGAAAATTTTCGACCAAATTTAAACTTGATCTTTATATGTTTCCGACACGATAAGCAAAGTCTGTAATGTTGAGTCTCGAAAATTTTGGAACTATGTTCATATATTCAATTACCCTTTTGACTATACTCGACTATTCACAAACATTTATGTACATATAGATATGTATATACAATATATAGTTATAATAATTGAAAACGTTAACAAAGTATTTGATGTATAATACTTTACATGAACGTATTTGTTTCAATATATGTTTAACGTATTCATCGAAGGAATTAAAAGATAATATCAAATGATTGAATTATCAGATACATTGTGATATGATTACGAGCCTCTGTTGTGAGGTCCACCTTGATTTAAGAAATCGTTTCATTTTAACGACATACGGAATAAATGGTAAAATAATCTACGAGTGTGAACAAAGCGTCAAATAACGAGATTTAGACAAAAGTTAGTGGAGAACTAAATTTCACAATATTCTGTTGATTTAATTTCAAACGTGCAAAAACGTTTTTAGATATAATAGGAATTGATTGTTAAAATGTTTTTGTTTAAATAACGTAATTTGAATATATATTTTTTACAAAGTGATAAAATATAATACTAACTTAGTCATAAAACGTTTTGATTTAAAACAATATTATTAAATATACTTTGATAAATAACGAGGAATTGATTTATAGAAGCAAATGATCAAAACACTCAAATGAATAAGTTACACTTTGAGTGGGATTGTTTTTCATTGATTTAAGTCCAATTATTGATAATGGTACGCGTCGCGAAGCATAAAGTGCAAGATTTAAGAGCGTACGAAATAGCGTTTGAGAAACCGGAACCGCGACATTAGTTAAGCGATAACGCACAAGTCATTGGAATTAAAATTACAAGATAACTATGTACATAAATATAATATAATATATAATTAATTATATAAATTAAAAATATTATATATAATTATAATTAAAAACGTCGGCAGCAAGAAGTTAAACAAAAACAGCTGGACACAGGTGGCCATGCGATCGCATGGCCTTGTGCCTGAGAAACCATGTGATCGCATGGAGGCTGGATTCAGGAATCATCTATAAATGTAATCGAGTTCGGGTTCCAGAGATACACACATACATATCTCTCTCTATATTATTATTAATATTATTATTTATATTATTGTTATTATTATTAATAAGATTAATATTATTAATCTTATTTTTATTATTATTAGTATTAGTAGTATTTGTATTATAAGTATTATACATAAAATACTACGACGAGGTCATGAGCGAGTTATTTCAAAACGAGTTTTTCGAGCGGGATAGAGCTAAGAAAATTATGGGTTATAACTATGGAGGTTATGGGTATGGTTCGAGGGTATTGCTCATGAGTCAAACTAGTGATTATCATCTCCGTTGCATCTACGTACTTTCCTACTGTAAAGACCCGTCCTAATCCATAAGAACGAATACAATAACATATGATTACATTGTGAGGTATTTGACCTCTATATGATACATTTTACAAACATTGCATTCGTTTTAAAAGACAAACTTTCATTACATCAAAAGTTGACAGGCATGCATACCATTTCATAATATCCAACTATAAATGATCTAATCTGTTATTAACTTAATCATAATCTTTACTGCACTCAATGACTTGAATGCAACGTCTTTTGAAATATGCCATGAATGACTCCAAGTAATATCTTTAAATTGAGCAAATGCATAGCGGAAGATTTCTTTCAATCCTGAGAATATACATGCTTTAAAGTGTCAACCAAAAGGTTGGTGAGTTCATTAGTTTATCATAATCAATCATTTCCATAATTTTAATAGACCACAAGATTTCATTTTTCCATAAAAATACATCTCATATCAGGCATTTTGCAAACTGCATAGGGATAAAAATTATTCATATGGTGAACACTGGTAACCAACCATAACAAGATGCATATAGAATATCCCCATCATTCTGGGACTCTCTTCGGACATGATAAATTCAAAGTACTAAAGCATCCGGTACTTTGGATGGGGCTTGTTGGGCCCAATAGATCTATCTTTAGGATTCACGTCAATTAGGGTGTCTGTTCCCTAATTCTTAGATTACCAAACTAAAAAGGGGCATATTCGGTTTAATAATCCAGCCATAGAATGTAGTTTTAAGTACTTGAGTCTATTTCTTCAAGCATATATAAAGCAACGCATGTATTCTCAGTCCCAAAAATATATATTGCAAAAGCATTTAAAAAGGGGGCAAATGAAACTCACAATACTGTATTTCGTAGTAAAAATACATATGACGTCATTGAACAAGTGCAAGGTTGGCATCGAATTCACGAACCTATATTAGTATATATGTATTTATATGATGGTCAATATTTGTCTAACAATTTAGGTCAAGTCGTAGTGTATCACAATCCTAATGCTCGAGATTATCATGCAAAAGTCAACAAAAGTCAACTTGACCCAAAATGATTTCTAAAATCTATACATGATTAATATATATAACTTAAATTTAGTCGTTTTATATATTTAATATACTTATTAGATTTTACTAAAGTAAATACTACAAGTCATTTATTAATAAATAGAATTTTATATAAAATTTACATATGATAAAAATATACTTTTATATATCTTAAGTAATAATAAAATTTATAAAGTTCACTTAATATAAAAAAAATAGTGATATGCATTATGAATGTAATTATATTATGTGTGGTAAAAATATCTTTGTATCATATATTTATTAGATAAAATAATATTAATAATAATAATAATAATAATAATAATAATAATAATAATAATAATAATAATAATAATAATAATAATAATAATAATAATAAGTAAAAGTTGTATTATTTTGTAATAATAATAATTATTATTATTATTCTACTAATAATAATAACAATATTTATAATTACAATGTTTATAATAAAATGGTAATTCTAATCATGATTACTTAATATTAACGATACTTTTTAATATTAACTATAACAATAATAATATTTTATAAAAATAATAATCCTTATTCAAAATGATAATTATTAATAATAATAATACTAAAATGATAATAATAATAATAATAATGAAGAAATGTACATAACACTTTCCACGTCTCAAATTTGAAGAAATGTTTTGCTAAAGAAGATCTCACTATTCCGTTAGACGAAATTCAAATCAACGAAAAACTTCAATTCATCGAAGAACCCGTCGAAATAATGGATCGTGAGGTTAAAAGACTTACACAAAATAAGATACCAATTATTAAGGTTCGATGGAATGCTCGTAGAGGACCCGAGTTCACCTGGGAATGAGAAGAACAGATGAAGAAGAAATACCCCCAATTATTTCCAGAAGATACGACAACACCTCCAACTGCTTAAAATTTCGGGACGAAATTTATTTAACGGGTAGGTACTGTAGTGACCCGAACTTTTCCATGTTTATATATATTAAATGAAATTGATTTTTACATGATTAAGTGTTTTCAACATGTTAAGCAATCAAACTTGTTAAGAATTGATTATTTGAAATGAGATTCATGTAGACAATTGACCACCCAAGTTGACCGGCGATTCACGAACGTTAAAACTTGTAAAAACGACATGACGATATATATATGGATATACATATAGTTAACATGAGATTATGATAAGTAAGTATCTCCATAAGTATATTAACAATGAGTTATATACATAAAAATGAGACTACTAAGTTAAGAAACTCGAAACGATATATATATATATATATATATATATATATATATATATATATATATATATATATATATATATATATAACGATTATCGTTATTACAACGTCTTACTAAATACATATGTATCATATTAAGATATTGTTACATTATATTTAACATGATAAAATGATAATTATATATATCATTAAGTATGTTAACAATGAACTACATATGTAAAAACAAGACTACTAACTTAAGGATTTCGAAACGAGACATATATGTAACGATTATCGTTGTAACGACATTTAAATGTATATATATCATATTAAGATATATTAATATATCATAATATCATGATAATATAATAATTTAACATCTAATTAGATATAATAAACAATGGGTTAACAACATTAAATAAGATCGTTAACTTAAAGGTTTCAAAACAACACTTACATGTAACGACTAACGATGACTTAACGACTCAGTTAAAATGTATATTCATGTAGTGTATTTAGATGTATTGATATACTTTTGGAAGACTTCAAGACATATATCAAAACACTAATACTTAACGAAAATGGGTACAATTACATTCCCATTCTTTTTTCATCAAGAATTCTAGTCGTATTCATACCCGTATTATACACAGCTTCTAGACGTACTTACTGTGGGTATATACCAATAGGAACTAGCATGGGATTCCACTCTTAATTATGTCATGTATGAATAATCAATTTTAACTTTTACCATGAACTAGTCAACTAACTAGAACTCCTTTTAACCCCACTCGCCGCTCACCACTTACCACTCATCATTCACTCCATTTCGCTCCCAATTCTCTTTCTAATTCTCTCTCAACACACACACACACACACACACACACACACACTTCTGAACGAATTTTTCCAGTATCTAATCATCATCTTCATCAAAAATTACTTCAAGAATCAAGCTATAATCATCTTAGGAAGAACACTTCAAGAACACTTCGAAAATCCTTTCAAGTTTACTAGTTTACATCCAAGCTTTCTAATCCATTCCAAGTAAACATATAAGATCAAGAAACCTTTGTTATTTATAGTAGGTTATCTTTCTTATTCAAGGTAATAATCATATTCAAACTTTGATTCAATTTCTATAACTATAAACTATCTTAATTCGAGTAAAAATCTTACTTGAACTAGTTTTTGTGTCATGATCCTACTTCAAGAACTTTCAAGCCATCCAAGATCCTTTGAAGCTAGATCATTTTCTTGTCACTTCCAGTAGGTTTACCTACTAAACTTAAGGTAGTAATTATGTTCATAACATCATTCGATTCATACATATAAAACTATCTTATTCGAAGATTTAAACTTGTAATCACTAGAACATAGTTTAGTTAATTCTAAACTTGTTCGAAAATAAAGTTAATCCTTCTAACTTGACTTTTAAAATCAACTAAACACATGTTCTATATCTATATGATATGCTAACTTAATGATTTAAAACCTGGAAACACGAAAAATACCGTAAAACCGGACATATGCCGTCGTAGTAACACCGCGGGCTGTTTTGGTTTTGATAATTAAAAACTTCGATAAACTTTGATTTAAAAGTTGTTCTTCTGGGAAAACAATTTTTCTTATGAACATGAAACTATATCCAAAAATCATGGTTAAACTCAAAGTGGAAGTATGTTTTTCAAAATAGTCATCAAGACGTCGTTCTTTCGACTGAAATGACTACCTCTTACAAAAACGACTTGTAACTTATATTTCTGACTATAAACCTATACTTTTTCTGTATAGATTCATAAAATAGAGTTCAATATAAAACCATAGTAATTTGATTCACTCAAAACGGATTTAAAACGAAGAAGTTATGGGTAAAACAAGATTGGATATTTTTTTATTGTTGTAGCTACGGGAAATATGGTAACAATTCTATACAAATCATAACTTAACAAACTTATATTGTATTATTCATGTATTCTAATATATATTATGTAATCTTGGGATACCATAGACACGTATACAATGTTTTTACATATCATATCGACCCATCTATATAATATATTTTGGAACAACCGTAGACACTCTATATGCAGTAATGTTGGAGTTGGCTATACAGGGTTGAGGTTGATTCCAAAATAATATATATAGTTTGAGTTGTGATCTAGCCTGAGGCTTGTATACACTGGGTCGTGGATTGATCCAAGATAATTTATATTTATTTATTTCTGTACATCTAACTATGAACAACTAGTTGTAGGTTATTAACGAGGACAGCTGACTTAATAAGCTTAAAACATTAAAACGTATTAAAAAATGTTGTAAATATATTTTGAACAAACTTTGATATATATGTACATATTTGTATAGGTTCGTGAATCGACCAGTAGCCAAGTCTTACTTCCCGACGAAGTAAAAATCTGTGAAAGTGAGTTATAGTCCCACTTTTAAAATCTAATATTTTGGGATGAGAATACATGCAGTTTTATAAATGTATTACGCAATAGACACAAGTAAATGAAACTACATTATATGGGTGAATGATCGAAGCCAAATATGCCCCTTTTACTTGGTAACCTAAGAATTAGTAAACCGATCTACTAATTGATGCGAATCTTAAAGATAGATCTATTGGGCCTAACGAACCCCATCCAAAGTACCGGATGCTTTAGTACTTCGATGTTGTTTTTATCATGTCCGAAGGATTTCCCGAAATGATAGGGGATATTCTTATATGCATCTTGTTAATGTCGGTTACCAGGTGTTCACCATATGAATGATTTTTATCTCTATGTATGGGATGTATATTGAAATATGAAATCTTGTGGTCTATTATTACGATTTGATAAATGTATAGGTTAAACCTATAACTCACCAACATTTTTGTTGACGTTTTAAACATGTTTATTCTCAGGTGACTATTAAGAGCTTCCGCTGTTGCATACTAAAATAAGGACAAGATTTGGAGTCCATGCTTGTATGATATTGTGTAAAAAAACTGCATTCAAGAAACTTATTTTTGATGTAATATATTCTTATTGTAAACCATTATGTAATGGTCGTGTGTAAATAGTATATTTTAGATTATCATTATTTGATAATCTACGTAATGCTTTTTAAACCTTTATCGATAAAATAAAGGTTATGCTTATTTTAAAAATGAATGCAGTCTTTGAAAAACGTCTCATATAGAGGTCAAAACCTCGCGACGAAATCAATTAATATGGAACGTTTATAATCTATATGAACGGGACATTTCAATTGGTATCCGAGCGTTGGTCTTAGAGAATCAGAAATTTGCATTAGTGTGTCTTATCGAGTTTGTAAGGATACATTAGTGAGTCTGGACTTCGACCGTGTTTTCTTTAAAACCGATTGCTTAACACTTTTGTTGGAAACTATATATTATTAACATGTAAATATTATGTGATATATTAACCTCTTAATGTGTTTGATATTGTGTGATAGATGTTTACCTCTAGTACAAATCCCATTGATTCACCTAATAATAATGAAGAGTCGAATATATTTTGGGAAGATTCACAAATTCCCGAAGAGGAACCGGAAGAGGAGGAACCGGAAGATGAGGAACCAGAAGAGGATGAATCGGAAGAGGAGGAACCAGAAGAAGAAGAGGTTCCGGAGGAAGAAATAGTGATACCAACAGTAAATCGTTTAAATAAAATAAAATCCTCAACCAACGGACCAAAGTTAAAAATGGTCAATGGTGTTTCGGCCGAGGAAGCAAAATATTGTGAAGATTACCAATTTTCTGATGAATCGGATCACGATGAGGATTCCGATGATGTTATAGAAATCACCTCGACCCAATTTAATATAGCAAAAGAAAATAATAAGGGAAAAGGTATAAAAATAGAGAAACCCGATTCCAACCCCGATGAGCTTTATATGTATCGGCAACATCCGTATTTCCTAAAGTGTAACAATAACCCGGGAACCTCTAAACCACTAGGTTTTTCTAAACCATTGTGTAAAACGACGGCTCGTATTAGAGGAACACCATATATCCCTGGAAAATTAGGAAAGCGAACCAAGTCCGAAGAAGAAGAAACCAGTGATTCAGATTAGGGAGTTGTAATCATGTTGTGTATTATATGTATTATAGTGTGCTTGTACTTTTATGTTCTATGTAAAAATTTCTTGTATTGTTTGGTAATTATCTTTTATGAATCTAATCCTTGTCTATTTTACAGTATAAAAACAAAATGGACGTTAAGGGTAGACAACCGAATATTTTAGAAGACCTACCAGAGGATATGATTGAGGAAATCTTGTCTAGAGTCGGTCAGAGTTCATCAGCACATTTAGTTATGGCAAAATTAACTTTTCAAACATTTGAAAGACTTTCCAGAAATGCCTTAGTTTATAAAAGGCTTTCCTTTGATAGGTGGGGTATATCACATTAGGGAGACCGTAAGATACGCCGTGTTTTCTTTAAAGCATTAAATGCGGGGAAACCAAATGCAATTTTACGCTACGGGTTAAGATCCTATTTTGACTCAACATATCCCAACGTAGGATTTCGCGAGTTAGAAAGAGCTTCTAACACGCAACATAAAGAAGCATGTTATACTTACGGGTTAGTGATGTTCGCTTCTTACCAAAGTGAGAAAAAGAATATCGGGTTACAACTTTTAAATAAAACCTTTCCACAAGTGACGGATTCAGTAGTTGGGGTGAGAAACAAGGTTTTTAGATTATTACGGGGCTGTTGGACATTACGAAACCCTCGTCCTTTTGACGACATTACAACATGCTGCCTAGCCAATGGTCATAACTATTATTTTCCACAAGACCAAGGATGGGAAGTCGTCTTAGTAAAACCGGAATGTATGACTTATTTCTGGACTTATGAATTACGTGTTTTTATTTCCTTTGCTGAACAACTTGCGTATTAACAAGATTTATCTTCAAAACTGTCATGTATCAAAGTGTAATATATTTCATGTTATATGTAATATAGCGAAGTTGTAAGTTTGAAGAATATTTGTATGTGATATATTATTATAATCAGTTTTTCATATGGAATTGTAGTAGTTGAATTATATATTAGCTACTAAGTATGAACTTAACGGGTAGGTAGTACCCGAATTTAAACTTATAAAACGCTAATATGAAGAAAAAGCTTTTATAAATGAGTTCATATTATGCTACGAAATACTATTGACTACTCTTAATATTCTGTATGATTAACTCGATTCAGTTAACTATTTTGAAGGAAATGGCACCGACTACTCGACAAACCATGAATATGAGCGAAGAGGAATTTTGTACTTTTCTTGCTGCAAACATAGCTGCAGTACAGGCTGCGCTACATACCAACAATAACTCTGAATCTAGCAATGCAGCTAACGGCGCAAGAAATTGTGTAGGATGCACCTACAAAGAATTCACTGCCTGCAAACCTTTGGAATTTGATGGAACCGAAGGACCAATTGGGTTAAAACGGTGGACCGAGAAGGTCGAATCGGTGTTTTCCATAAGTAAGTGTACTGAAGAGGACAAAGTTAAGTACGCTACGCATACCTTCACAGGTACTGCGTTAACGTGGTGGAACACCTATCTTGAACAAGTAGGACAAAATGCTGCTTACGCACTACCATGGTCGGCATTCAAGCAATTGATGAACGAGCAGTACCGTCCTAGAAACGAAGTCAATAAACTCAAGGCAGAACTTAGAGAGTTACAAACACAAGGGTTCGACGTTACCACATATTAACGATGATTCACAGAGTTGTGCCTATTGTATCCGGGAGCATTCGAAGATGAAGAAGAGAAGATCGACGCGTTTGTAAAAGGATTACCAGTAAGGATTCAAGAAGATGTAAGTTCACACGAGCCCGCTTCTATACAGAATTCAAGTCGAATGGCTCATAAACTCATAAATCAGATTGAGGGATGAATTAAAGAGCAGGCGGCCGAAGAAGCCAACACGAAACAACTCAAGAGGAAGTGGGAGGAAAACAGTGACAAGAGTCACTAGTACAACAACAACAACAATTACAACAACAATCACAACAACTATCTCAACAACCGCAACAACAGTCGCAACAATAACCGCAATCCTAACAATAACTACAACAAACATCCCAACAACAACAACAACTACAACAACCGTTTCAACAAAAATAACAATCCCAACAACAACCTCAAAAACAACAACGGCAACAAAAACCAAAAATAGCCATGTCATAGGTGTGAAGAAAATCATCAGGGGTTTTACATGACATTTTGCAACATGTGTAAAAGAAATGGTCATAGTGCGACAAAGTGTGAGGTCTACGGACCAAAGTTTAACAGAACTAAAGGAACAAATAATGTCGGAACAAGTAATGCCGAAATGAATAGTGCCGGAGCAAGTAATACCAACGCTGTTTGTTATAAATGTGGAAAACCGGCCCACATTATTAGAAATTGCCCGAATCAGGGGAATACTAATGGGCAGGGCCGTGGAAGAGTTTTCAATATTAATGCAGCAGAAGCACAGGAAGACCCGGAGCTTGTTACGGGTACGTTTCTTATTGACGATAAATCTGCTTATGTTTTATTTGATTCGGGTGCGGATAGAAGCTATATGAGTAGAGAATTTTGTGCTAAATTAAGTTGCCCATTGACGCCTTTGGATAGTAAATTTTTACTCGAATTAGCAAACGGTAAATTAATTTCAGCAGATAATATATGTCGGGAGAGAGAAATTAAACTGGGGGATGAAACATTTAAAATTGATTTAATACCAGTCGAGTTAGGAAGTTTTGATGTAATAATTGGCATGGGCTGGTTGAAAAAGGTGAGAGCAGAGGTCGTTTGTTACAAAAATGCGATTCGCATTATGCGTGAAAAAGGAAAACCTTTAATGGTGTACGGAGAAAAGAACAACGCGAAATTAAATCTTATTAGTAGTTTGAAGGCGCAAAAAATAATAAGAAAAGGTTGTTACGTCATTCTAGCACACATCGAGGAAGTTAAACCAGAAGAAAAGAACATCAGTGATGTTCCCGTCGCAAAAGAATTTCCCGATGTATTTCCGAAAGAATTACCGGGATTACCCCCACATCAATCCGTTGAATTTCAAATAGACCTTGTACCAGGAGCTACACCAATAGCTCGTGCTCCATACAGACTCGCACCCAGCGAAATGAAAGAATTACAAAGTCAGCTACAGGAACTTTTAGAGCGTGGTTTCATTCGACCAAGTACGTCACCATGGGGAGCTCCTGTTCTGTTTGTCAAGAAGAAAGATGGTACATTCAGGTTATGTATCAACTACCGAGAGTTGAACAAACTTACCATCAAGAACCGTTACCCATTACCGAGAATCGACGACTTATTTGATCAGCTACAAGGCTCGTCGGTTTATTCGAAGATCGATTTACGTTCTGGATATCACCAAATGCGGGTGAAAGAGGATGACATTCCGAAGACTGCTTTTAGGACGCGTTACGGTCATTACGAGTTTATGGTTATGTCGTTTGGATTGACTAATGCACCAGCTGTATTCATGGACCTCGTGAACCGAGTGTGTGGGCCATATCTTGACAAGTTTGTCATTGTTTTCATCGATGACATACTTATTTACTCAAAGAATGACCAAGAGCACGAAGAACATTTGAGAAAAGTGCTAGAATTGTTAAGAAAGGAAAAACTGTACGCTAAGTTTTCAAAGTGTGCATTTTGGTTGGAAGAAGTTCAATTCCTCGGTCACATAGTGAACAAAGAAGGTATTCAGGTGGATCCAGCAAAGATTGAAACCGTTGAAAAGTGAGAAACCCCGAAAACTCCGAAACACATACGCCAGTTTTTAGGACTAGCTGGTTACTACAGAAGGTTCATCCAAGACTTTTCCAGAATAGCAAAACCCTTAACTGCATTAACGCATAATGGGAGGAAATTTGAATGGAAGGATGAACAAGAAAAAGCGTTTCAATTATTGAAGAAAAAGTTAACTACGGAACCTATATTGTCATTACCTGAAGGGAATGATGATTTTGTGATATATTGTGACGCCTCAAAGCAAGGTCTCGGTTGTGTATTAATGCAATGAACGAAAGTAATTGCTTATGCGTCTAGACAATTGAAGATTCACGAACAGAATTATACGACGCATGATTTGGAATTAGGCGCGGTTGTTTTTGCATTAAAGACTTGGAGGCACTACTTATATGGGGTTAAAAGTATTATATATACCGACCACAAAAGTCTTCAACACATATTTAATCAGAAACAACTGAACATGAGGCAGCGCAGGTGGATTGAATTGTTGAATGATTACGACTTTGAGATTCGTTACCACCCAAGGAAGGCAAATGTGGAAGCCGACGCCTTGAGCAGAAAGGACAAAGAACCCATTCGTGTAAAATCTATGAATATAATGATTCACACTAACCTTACTACTCAAATAAAGGAGGCGCAACAAGGAGTTTTAAAAGAGGGAAACTTAAGGGATGAAATACCCAAAGGATCGGAGAAGCATCTTAATATTCGGGAAGACGGAACCCGGTATAGGGCTGAAAGAATTTGGGTACCAAAATTTAGAGATATGAGAGAAATGGTACTTAGAGAAGCTCATAAAACCAGATACTCAATACATCCTGGAACGTGGAAGATGTACGAGGATCTCAAGAAACATTTTTGGTGGCCAGGTATGAAAGCCGACGTTGCTAAATACGTAGGAGAATGTTTGACGTGTTCTAAGGTCAAAGCTGAGCATCAGAAACCATCAGGTCTACTTCAACAACCCGAAATCCTGGAATGGAAATGGGAAAATATTACCATGGATTTCATCACTAAATTGCCAAGGACTGCAAGTGGTTTTGATACTATTTGGGTAATAGTTAATCGTCTCACCAAATCAGCACACTTCCTGTCAATAAGAGAAGATGACAAGAAGGAGAAGTTAGCACAACTATATTTGAAGGAAGTCGTCTCCAGACATGAAATACCGATCTCTATTATCTCTGATAGGGATGGAAGATTTATTTCACGATTCTGGCAGACATTACATCAAGCATTAGGAACTCGTCTAGACATGAGTACTGCCTATCATCCACAAACTGATGGGCAGAGCGAAAGGACGATACAAACGCTTGAAGACATGCTATGAGCATGTGTTATTGATTTCAGAAACAGTTGGGATCGACATCTACCGTTAGCAGAATTTTCCTACAACAACAGCTACCATTCAAGCATTGAGATGGCGCCGTTTGAAGCACTTTATGGTAGAAAGTGCAGGTCTCCGATTTGTTGGAGTGAATTGGGGGATAGATAGATTACGAGTCCGGAGATAATACAAGAAACTACCGAGAAGATCATCCAAATTCAACAACGGTTGAAAACCGCCCAAAGTCGACAAAAGAGCTACGCCGACATTAAAAGAAAAGATATAAAATTTGAAATTGGAGAGATGGTCATGCTTAAATTTGCACCTTGGAAAGGCATTGTTCGATTTGGTAAACGAGGGAAATTAAATCCAAGGTATATTGGACCATTCAAGATTATTGATCGTGTCGGACCAGTAGCTTACCGACTTGAGTTACCTCAACAACTCGCGGCTGTACATAACACTTTCCACATCTCAAATTTGAAGAAATGTTTTGCTAAAGAAGATCTCACTATTACGTTAGACAAAAATTCAAATCAACGAAAAACTTCAATTCATCGAAGAACCCGTCAAAATAATGGATCGTGAGGTTAAAAGACTTAAGCAAAAAAAGATACCAATTATTAAGGTTCGATGGAATGCTCGTAGAGGACCCGAGTTCACCTGGGAATGAGAAGATCAGATGAAGAAGAAATAACCGCAATTATTTCCATAAGATACGACAACACCTCCAACTGCTTAAAATTTCGGGACGAAATTTATTTAACGGGTAGGTACTGTAGTGACCCGAACTTTTCCATGTTTATATATATTAAATGAAATTGATTTTTACATGATTAAGTGTTTCCAACATGTTAAGCAATCAAACTTGTTAAGAATTGATTATTTGAAATGAGATTCATGTAGACAATTGACCACCCAAGTTGACCGGCGATTCACGAACGTTAAAACTTGTAAAAATAACATGATGATATATATATGGATATAAATATAGTTAACAAGAGATTATTATAATTAAGTATCTCCATAAGTATATTAACAATGAGTTATATACATAAAAATGAGACTACTAAGTTAAGAAACTCGAAACGATATATATAACGATTATCGTTATTACAACGTCTTACTAAATACATATGTATCATATTAAGATATTTTTACATTATATTTAACATGATAAAATGATAATTATATATATCATTAAGTATGTTAACAATGAACTACATATGTAAAAACAAGACTACTAACTTAAGGATTTCGAAACGAGACATATATGTAACGATTATCGTTGTAACGACATTTAAACGTATATATATCATATTAAGATATATTAATATATCATAATATCATGATAATATAATAATTTAACATCTCATAGATATAATAAACAATGGGTTAACAACATTAAATAAGATCGTTAACTTAAAGGTTTCAAAACAACACTTACATGTAACGACTAACGATGACTTAATGACTCAGTTAAAATGTATATACATCTAGTGTATTTAGATGTATTGATATACTTTTGGAAGACTTCAAGACATATATCAAAACACTAATACTTAACGAAAATGGGTACAATTACATTCCCATTCTTTTTTCATCAAGAATTCTAGTCGTATTCATACCCGTATTATACACAGCTTCTAGACGTACTTACTGTGGGTATATACCAATAGGAACTAGTATGGGATTCTACTCTTGATTATGTCATGTATTACTAATCAATTTTAACTTCTACCATGAACTAGTCAACTAACTAGAACTCCTTTTAACCCCACTCAACACTCACCACTTACCACTCATCATTCACTCCATTTCACTTCTAATTCTCTCTCAACACACACACACACGTATGAACGAATTTTTCCAGTAGCTAATCATCATCTTCATCAAAAATTACTTCAAGAATCAAGCTATAATCATCTTAGGAAGAACACTTCAAGAACACTTCGAAAATCCTTTCAAGTTTACTAGTTTACATCCAAGCTTTCTAATCCATTCCAAGTAATCATCTGAGATTAAGAAATCTTTGTTATTTACAGTAGGTTATCTTTCTTATTCAAGGTAATAATCATGTTCAAATTTTGATTCAATTTCTATAACTATAAACTATCTTAATTCGAGTAAAAATCTTACTTGAACTTGTTTTTGTGTCATGATCCTACTTCAAGAACTTTCAAGCCATCCAAGATCCTTTGAAGCTAGATCATTTTCTTGTCACTTACAGTAGGTTTACCTACTAAACTTAAGGTAGTAATGATGTTCATAACATCATTCGATTCATACACATAAAACTATCTTATTCGAAGATTTAAACTTGTAATCACTAGAACATAGTTTAGTTAATTCTAAACTTGTTCGCAAATAAAGTTAATCCTTCCAATTTGACTTTTAAAATCAACAAAACACATATTCTATATCTATATGATATGCTAACTTAATGATTTAAAACCTGGAAACACGAAAAACACCGTAAAACCGGACATACGCCGTCGTAGTAACACCGCGGGCTGTTTTGGGTTTGATAATTAAAAACTATGATAAACTTTGATTTAAAAGTTGTTCTTCTGGAAAAATGATTTTTCTTATGAACATGAAACTATATCCAAAAATCATGGTTAAACTCAAAGTGGAAGTATGTTTTTCAAAATGGTCATCAAGACGTCGTTCTTTCGACTGAAATGACTACCTCTTACAAAAATAACTTGTAACTTATATTTCCGACTATAAACCTATACTTTTTCTATATAGATTCATAAAATAGAGTTCAATATGAAACCATAGCAATTTGATTCACTCAAAACGGATTTAAAACGAAGAAGTTATGGGTAAAACAAGATTGGATATTTTTTTATTGTTGTAGCTACGGGAAATATGGTAAAAATTCTATACAAATCATAACTTAACAAACTTATATTGTATTATTCAAGTATTCTAATATATATTATGTAATCTTGGGATACCATAGACACGTATACAATGTTTTGACATATCATATCGACCCATCTATATAATATATTTTGGAACAACCGTAGACACTCTATATGCAGTAATGTTGGAGTTAGCTATACAGGGTTGAGATTGATTCCAAAATAATATATATAGTTTGAGTTGTGATCTAGCCTGAGGCTTGTATACACTGGGTCGTGGATTGATCCAAGATAATTTATATTTATTTATTTCTTTACATCTAACTATGAACAACTAGTTGTAGGTTATTAATGATGACAGCTGACTTAATAAGCTTAAAACATTAAAACGTATTAAAAAATGTTGTAAATATATTTTGAACAAACTTTGATATATATGTACATATTTGTATAGGTTCGTGAATCGACCAGTGGCCAAGTCTTACTTCCCGACGAAGTAAAAATCTGTGAAAGTGAGTTATAGTCCCACTTTTAAAATCTAATATTTTGGGATGAGAATACATGCAGTTTTATAAATGTTTTACGAAATAGACACGAGTAAATGAAACTACATTATATGGGTGAATGATCGAAGCCGAATATGCCCGTTTTGCTTGGTAACCTGAGAATTAGTAAACCATATGAATGATTTTTATCTCGGAATGATAGGGGATATTCTTATATGCATCTTGTTAATGTCGATTACTAGGTGTTCACCATATGAATGATTTTTATCTCTATGTATGGGATGTATATTGAAATATGAAATCTTGTGGTCTATTATTACTATTTGATAAATATATAAGTTAAACCTATAACTCACCAACATTTTTGTTGACGTTTTAAACATGTTTATTCTCATGTGACTATTAAGAGCTTCCGCTGTTGCATACTAAAATAAGGACAAGATTTGGAGTCCATGCTTGTATGATATTGTGTAAAAAAACTGCATTCAAGAAACTTATTTTTGATGTAATATATTCTTATTGTAAACCATTATGTAATGGTCGTGTATAAACAGTATATTTTAGATTATCATTATTTGATAATCTACGTAATGTTTTTTAAACCTTTATCGATAAAATAAAGGTTATGCTGGTTTTAAAAATGAATGCAGTCTTTGAAAAACGTCTCATATAGAGGTCAAAACCTCGTGACGAAATCAATTAATATGGAACGTTTATAATCTATATGAACGGGACATTTCAGTTGACGCTCGACTTACGTGCTGGTTCCGGTTTTTCGAACGCATTTTCGTACGCTTAGAAAACTAGCACTTTACGTTTCGTGACACGTACCTTTATTAATAATTAGACTTAAATTAATGAAAAACTAACCCACTCAAAGTGTAACTTAATCTTTTGAG
Organism: Rutidosis leptorrhynchoides; assembly: GCF_046630445.1. Lineage (NCBI taxonomy): Eukaryota > Viridiplantae > Streptophyta > Magnoliopsida > Asterales > Asteraceae > Rutidosis > Rutidosis leptorrhynchoides. The sequence continues at coordinate 250,592,231 of NC_092341.1, forward strand.
TGTTTTGGTCATTTACTTCTATAAATCATATTCTCGTTATTTATCAAAGTATATTTAACAATATTAACTTAAATCCAAAACATTTTATGACTAAATTAATATTATATTTTATCACTTTGTAAAATATAAATATATTTTCATTTAGAAATATAAACTTATATATTTTAGAAATATTTATTTACTAATATAATATTTAGTTTTTCAAAAACTAATTATATTTCAAAGTTTAAATCGTTTAAGTAATAGATATTATTATATCACCTAACGTTTACGCTCTAGAACTTAATTTAATATAATTCAATTATGTGCCATCGTTTAACTTCTCAAACGTTCCACATAACATATCTAAAAATCAATCGAATCAACTAAACAGATGTTACTATCGCTTACTTAACTTGAAATCATATATATTTAATATACATAAACACGTTTTAAATACACGTTGCAAGTTATATATATAACCAATATTCCAACCTACGTTATTTAAATAAAGACATCGTAATAATCAAGTTCTATTATATCAAAAAAACGTTTTCGCACGTTTGAAAATAGATCAATCAAGTATTATGAAATTCAATTCTCGACTAACTTCTGTCTAACTCTTGTTAAGTGACACTTTGTCCTCACTTGTAAATTACTTTACCATTTATTCCGAATACCGTTAAAAAGAAACGATTTCTTAAATCAACGTGGGCCTCGTAACAGAGACTCGTAACAATAACATGATCCATAAGGGACTTTGTAAATATCTTTTATCTCATTGATAAACATAATAAACTTATATTGGAACAAAATGCGTTCATGTAAAGTATCACATATCTAATACTTTGTTAGCGTTTTCAATTAACAAGTATATATTATATATACATATCAATATACACATAAATGTTCGTGAATCGTTGAGCATAGTCAAAGGGTAATTGATTACATGAATATAAATTTCAAAATTTTTGAGACTCAACATTACAGACTTTGCTTATCGTGTCGGAATCATATAAAGATTAAAGTTTAAATTTGGTCAAAAATTTCCGAGTCACCACAGTACCTACCCGTTAAAGAAATTTCGTCCCGAAATTTGATCGAGGTTGTCATGGATAACAATAAGAATGTTTTCATGACGAATATGAGTTGGTAGATAGAATTTTATCATTATTGAGTAATATGGATAAAATAAATTGTTTATGTGAAGCGTACGAGTGAAGTTTTCACAAAAGAGTGAAATGAGTAAGTGTAGATTCTTCATATCTTTTGACGTAGATAAGATTGATTTCCAGAGTTCAAGGGATTTAGAGAAAATCTTTGTAATAAGATTTGATTCTTCGGTAATTAAGGAAATTAGGATCCTCTTCAGTTAAATGCGATAATCTGTATCGATTTACTCTGTCGGATATTTCACTATAAATCCACTCCTTTCGTTTCCTTATTTCCATAACTCACCCCTTCTTTTCTTTCTCCCTCAACTCATATTTTAAAGTATTCATCAATATGCTCCATCCAGTGTTGATTCTAGATATACTCCTCACTTTCATATCTGTCGATCTTCTTTTTCATCTACCGCCGGAAGAATCTATTTACTTCTACTATACTCTTGGTTTTATAGTGTTTTTAGTCCTCCCGTGTCTTTATATTGCTATATGCATCGATATATATGGTTTATAATTTCTGAGTTGTCGTTGGGCTTTATATTTTCCCTTATATTTCAAAGTCCCTGTTTTCGCCTTCTATAATCATTGTCATTCACAGTTAATGCTCTCTCCTATTTGCTGCGATTTATACTCAAATTTCTATTTTGGAGTTTCATTCTTTTATTTTCTCTTTTTGCTATCAAGCACCGCAGGTAATGGTCCAGAATTTGTAGATATGAATTTCAGAATGAACATAGTTAATGTTCTAAGAAGAAAATTGTAATGGCACGATCTTAATTTGTCAAATTACCAGAATATCCCGGAAAAGACCTAATCATCAAGAATATTATTTCTTGATATGTTTAGAGGTTAGGTAGAATGTAAGAGTTGTGTACAGGGCACATGATGACGTTTTAGTCTGTAAATTATCACGTTCCATTAGAAACTCAGCATGACTTACTGTAATATAATCACGTTGATCAAGTATCATTATATTATACTAACTCATGCTTCAGTTCCCAACACTACTTCAAAACATTCATAATTTAAACTTGACGGTTTCAGAATTTAGAAACTAAAATAGTTTCTTTTATGATGTAACACAGATAGCGCGAAGAGGTAAATGATTTTAGATAAGAATAATTATGGAAATATCTTCAGAAATATGGAGGATATTTATAATGAAAGATACGATGATATCTTAGAATTTCTAATATTAGAGGATGATGAAGGATATTGTCCACAGGGGTTTAGAGTCAGGAGCAAGTTATTCGTTAATGACTTCAGCAGATACTGAATCATTTGAATTCTTTGAAGGCAGGTTTCGTCCTTGTGATTTGTCCACAGCCTCCTTCATGGTTTGTTCAATCCATTTTTCAGTACCAAATCTTCTCTTTTTCTGAGCTTTGCCAACACACTACTATTTATCATCAAACTTTTTACTGTTGAGGTCGTTTATAGTTTTTGCTGCTTCATCAGCATTTCGAGAACTAGTTCGCAGTTCAAGGTGTTTTTCAGAAACTTCACATTCAAAGTATGTAAGTCTTGAAGGTAGACGTTATATGTATATGTAATTGTTGATGTAGACATGCTACGAGGTTTCAAAATACTGATTGCTGATTCTTAATAATTGGTATGGCAATTCTTTTTATAAGGTGCGGATGAGTATATGATAGGGTTTCGATAACTATAATGATTTTTTGGAGAGTCAAAGATCAGTGAAGTTGTTGGTAAGTTTATTGCTAATGTGTTGGAACATATACGGTTCCCCGGTAACGATGACGAAAAGGCAATGTATATATCAAGGTTATAATAAGGCTGTTTCGACTGAAAAGTCGAAGTTGACTTGCTGGAGCTGTGACAAAATGACTACTTTGGAGAGGACTTGAAAAGTCATTTTAGCTAATAAATGCCAAAAGGTCTGACACTGATACGTGTTAAATTATGATTTTGATTTTGAGGGTTTTTCAGGTACATAACTGTGGGTAACATGTGGTTGGATCATCATCTCGATTGTTCATTGTTTGAAGTGTCTTCAGGAATTTCGGAGGGTTTGAATATAGATTGTATTCGTTAATATACCTATGATGTTCTAACACAGTTTTGAAGTCAAAGTACAGTTTTGAAAGATGTAGGAATCTAAGAGTGATGATACCGGTTATATCTCGAATTAAATTTTGCGATTTCAAAATTAGAATATGTAATTGAATTTGAATGAGTAAGGTTGTTTTGATTTCTATGAAAGAATATATATTGTAATCAAAATAGTGAGTATAGTTGCTGGTTGCTAAATCAGATCCGAAGAATGTAATATATTAATTGTGAATTTATATATCTCTCGGGTATTACCTACCCGTTAAAAAAAATTTCACAGTTAATATTTTGTACAAAAATTTTATTACAGTCTTTATGAAAATATATAAGTGTATATTTTCTTCAGATGTAACATAGATTTAATGAGTTAATATTAAATTAAACTCATTTGATTTACGGTTGAAATTAGAATTGAATAATCCCTAAAACTTTAGAAATTACATAACTTTTACGGAGTATTTCTTCAATGAAATTGAAATTATGAATCAATACTTCGTTGTTGATTTGTAATGATGTCCACGGTGATTCTTGAACTGGCGAAGCTTGTGATATTATAGATGCTGTTGGTACTGACGGTGCTGGTGATGTTGACAATACTGTTGATGCTGTTGGTAAAATGAGTCTAGCTTGAAAATCGTGCACCATTCCGGACAGGGTTTCTACTCTACTCTCTATGTTCACTCATCTGATTTGTAATCAGAATCAGAATAATCTCTAAGATTTTAGAGATAACATAATCGCCGCAAAATCTTTCTTCAATGAAGTTATGAATTAATACTTCGTCGTTGATTCTTATTAGTACTCCTTGGTATCTATGGTACGTACGACGTTGATGCTCGTGGAATAGATTGTGAAGTTCAGGTTTGCGGTGCGGATGTGGTTGTTGATGGTACTGTTGCTGCCGGTGCTGCTGATGGTGCTTGTAACCTTTGCACCATATTCTCTAAAGCCACTACCCGAGCGCGAAGCTCGTTGACTTCTTCTATTACATCGGGATGATCAGTGGTTCGAATGAGCGGATGAATAAGGTCTAGAATGTGAGATAGTATATAATCGTGATGAGACACTCTGGAAATGAGAGAGAAAATGGTGTTTTGGACAGATTCACCAGTAAGTGCTTCAGGTTCTTCGCCAAGGGGGCAATGTGGTGGATGGAAGGGATCGCCTTCTTCTTGTCTCCAATGATTAAGTAGACTACGAACTCATCCCTAATTCATCCAGAATAGATGATGGCTAATTGGTTGGTCTATTCCGATCACACTGCTTTCGGAGCTTGAATGAAACTCCATATCGAAATTCGAGGGACTTGAACTAGTGGAGAGTTCCATTTCGTACGATTGAATAAAAGATTTTCCGATATGAAATGATTCCTGGCTATCGGATGGTATTCTACTTACATGGAATATCTATATATATAAAATAAAAGATTTCGTAGATTACGGAGGAATTTACGAAATATGTCAGGCAAAGTTTACAGTAATAGATACGCTAAGTTATGAATTAGCAGATATGTTAAGATATGAATTTTGTCTATACACTATTCATGCAATCAATGCAGTAAGATGTGTCTAGACTTAAGAATGATAAGCAGGTAATTTACGATAAGAAATGATAAGCAAAATCTTTTGACATGCAACTAAGGTTGAAGTCCAGACTCACTAATGCATCCTAACAACTATCAGTTAGACACACTAATGCAGACCTGGTTCGCTAAGACCACCGCTCTTATACCACATGTAAATACAGGTGTGGACAACCACCGTCCCACCCAGTGCCTTAACTATCCGGCGACCACTGAGTGTACCTCATATACTGATTTTAGGGCCTGCCTCTCGGCTACTGCCAACCCTCGTAAGGTATCGCAAGGAGTAAGAGCCAATGCTTCGCCACAGGTCACACTGTGAGAACCTCCTTTACGACTAACCCGCCACACATGGACGTGGTTATACCAGCTCTGATACCACATGTAAAGACCCGTCCTAATCCATAAGAACGAATACAATAACATATGATTACATTGCGAGGTATTTGACCTCTATATGATACATTTTATAAACATTGCATTCGTTTTAAAAGACAAACTTTCATTACATCAAAAGTTGACAGGCATGCATACCATTTCATAATATCCAACTATAAATGATCTAATCTGTTATTTACTTAATCATAATCTTTACTGCACTCAATGATTTGAATGCAACGTCTTTTGAAATATGCCATGAATGACTCCAAGTAATATCTTTAAATTGAGCAAATGCACAGCGGAAGATTTCTTTCAATCCTGAGAATATACATGCTTTAAAGTGTCAACCAAAAGGTTGGTGAGTTCATTAGTTTATCATAATCAATTATTTCCATAATTTTAATAGACCACAAGATTTCATTTTTCCATAAATATACATCTCATATCAGGCATTTCGCAAACTGCATAGAGATAAAAATCATTCATATGGTGAACACCTGGTAACCGACCTTAACAAGATGCATATATAATATCCCCATCATTTCGGGACTCCCTTCGGACATGATAAATTCGAAGTACTAAAGCATCGGTACTTTGGATGGGGCTTGTTGGGCCCAATAGATCTATCTTTAGGATTCGCGTCAATTAGGGTGTCTGTTCCCTAATTCTTAGATTACCAAACTAAAAAGGGGCATATTCGGTTTAATAATCCAGCCATAGAATGTAGTTTTAAGTACTTGTGTCTATTTCGTCAAACATTTATAAAGCAGTGCATGTATTCTCAGTCCCAAAAATATATGTTGCAAAAGCATTTAAAAAGGGAGCAAATGAAACTCACAATACTATATTTCGTAGTAAAAATACATTTGACGTCATTGAATAAGTGCAAGGTTGGCCTCGGATTCACGAACCTATATTAGTATATATATATTTATATGATGGTCAATATTTGTCTAACAATTTAGGTCAAGTCGTAGTGTATCACAATCCAAATGCTCGAGATTATCATGCAAAAGTCAACAAAAGTCAACTTAACCCAAAATGATTTCTAAAATCTATACATGATTAATATATATAACTTAAATATAGTTGTTTTATATATTTAATATACTTATTAGATTTTACTAAAGTAAATACTACAAGTCATTTATTAATAAATAGAAATTTATATAAAATTTACATATGATGAAAATATACTTTTATATATCTTAAGTAATAATAAAATTTATAAAGTTCACTTAATATAAAAAAAATAGTGATATGCATTATGAATGTAATTATATTATGTGTGGTAAAAATATCTTTGTATCATATATTTATTTGATAAAATAATATTCATAATAATAATAATAAGTAAAAGTTGTATTATTTTGTAATAATAATAATAATTATTATTATTATTCTACTAATAATAATAACAATATTTATAATTACAATGTTTATAATAAAATGGTAATTCTAATCATGATAACTTAATATTAACGATACTTTTTAATATTAACTATAACAATAATAATATTTTATAAAAATAATAATCCTTATTGAAAATGATAATTGTTAATAATAATAATACTAAAATGATAATAATAATGATATTTTATAATAACAGTGATATTTCTATTAAAATGATAATTTTAATACAAATGATAGTTTTAATATAAATGATGCTTTTAATAATAATAACGATAAAAATAATAACTTGATAGTTTTAATAAGAATATTAATTATTTTAATAATATTATTAATAATAATAATAATCATAATAATAATAATAATAATAATAATAATAATAATAATAATAATAATAATAATAATAATAATAATAATAATAATAATAATAATAATAATAATAATATTGATTATTAAATAATAATAATAATGATAATGATAATAATGACGATAACGATAACGATAACGATAACGATAACGATAATCATTTTAACAATAATACTTTATAATTATAGATAATTTAATTGACGATATATTTTAATCCGTTCATCAAAACCATACGATATCTAAATGAAAAGTTTATAGTTTTTCTCCAGCTTTCCAACGACATGCATATCATATACCTTATCTCAATCGCATATGTAACTAATTCATGATTTATCATAAAGTATATAATGACAATAATAAGCATACAAGCATGCATAATCCTATATACTCTAGCACTAGTCAGGGATACACTAATAATATATAAAAGTTAAGTTATGAGCACGTATCAATATTGAGATTCAATATTGCAGGAAAGTACGTAGACGCAACGGAGATGATAAACACTAGTTTGACTCGCGAGCAAAACCCCTGAACCATACCCATAACCTCCATAGCTATAACCCATAATTTCCTTAGCTCTAACCGGCTCATAAAACCTGTTTTGAAAAAACGCGAGCAGAACCTCGTCGTAGTATTTTATGTATAATAATAATATCACTCCTAATACTAATACTAATAATAATAAGATTAATATTAATAATCTTAATATTAATAATAATAATAATAATAATAATAATAATACTAATAATAATAATAATAATAATAATAATAATAATAATAATAATAATAATAATAATAATAATATAAATAATAATAATATAAATATATATACGAGAGAGTGAAAGATATGATATAAGTATATGCAAACTGAATCCAATTTCGTTCGTATTATAGACTTGGCACTCCTCCCCTCTTCATGCGACCGCATGATTTTTGTGAAGGTTTGTCATGCGATCGCATGACACATTATTACAGCTCATATGCACTAAAAAGAAAACTGTCGACACTCATTCTTCATTTTCATTTGGTTACATAAATAATATTAATTAATATATAATATATTAATTCTTTAGAATTAATTAAATATTATATTATATTCTCGTGCATAGTTGATTTGTAATTTCAGCACCGATGAATTATACGTTGACGCTCGACTTACGTGCTGGTTCCGGTTTTTCGAACGCATTTTCGTACGCTTAGAAAACTAGCACTTTACGTTTCGTGACACGTACCTTTATTATTAATTAGACTTAAATTAATAAAAAACTAACCCACTCAAAGTGTAACTTAATCTTTTGAGTGTTTCGGTCATTTACTTCTATAAATCATATTCTCGTTATTTATCAAAGTATATTTAATAATATTAACTTAAATCCAAAACGTTTTATGACTAACTTAATATTATATTTTATCACTTTGTAAAATATAAATATATTTTCATTTAGAAATATAAACTTATATATTTTAGAAATATTTATTTACTAATATAATATTTAGTTTTTCAAAAACTAATTATATTTCAAAGTTTAAATCGTTTAAGTAATAGATATTATTATATCACCTAACGTTTATGCTCTAGAACTTAATTTAATATAATTCAATTATGTGCCATCGTTTAACTTCTCAAACGTTCCACATAACATATCTAAAAAATAATCGAATCAACTAAACAGATGTTACTATAACTTACTTAACTTGAAATCATATATATTTAATATACATAAACACATTTTAAATACACGTTGCAAGTTATATATATATAACCAATATTCCAACCTACGTTATTTAAATAAAGACATCGTAATAATCAAGTTCTATTATATCGAAAAAACATTTTTGCACGTTTGAAAATAGATCAATCAAGTATTATGAAATTCAATTCTCCACTAACTTCTATCTAACTCTTGCTAAGTGACACTTTGTCCTCACTTGTAAATTACTTTACCATTTATTCCGAATACCGTTAAAAAGAAATGATTTCTTAAATCAACGTGGGCCTCGTAACAGAGACTCGTAACAATAACATGATCCATAGGGGACTTTGTAAATATCTTTTATCTCATCGATAAACATAATAAACTTATATTGGAACAAAATGCGTTCATGTAAAGTATCACATATCTAATAATTTGTTAGCGCTTTCAATTAACAAGTATATATTATATATACATATCAATATACACATAAATTCTCGTGAATCGTTGAGCATATTCAAAGGGTAATTGATTACATGAATATAAATTTCAAAATTTTCGAGACTCAACATCACAGACTTTGCTTATCGTGTCTGAATCATATAAAGATTAAAGTTTAAATTTGGTCGAAAATTTTCGGGTCATCACACCTACAATATTGAATCACAATATTGATACGTAAGCATTTATATCTAATCTTTTATATATTAATAGTGTATCCATGTCTAGTGCTCGAGTATATATGTTTATGCACGCTTGTATGCTTTAATTTTATCGTTAGATAGTTTATGATGAATCACGAATTTGATACATATGTTATTGATATAAGGTATATGATATGCATGTCATTGGAAAGCTATCAAAAAGTTAATAACTTTTCATTTAGAAATCGTGTGTTTTCGAGAAACGGATTAAAAGTTATGGTCAACTGAATTATAATTAACATTAATTGAAATTGCTTTTGAATCTGCAATTGATATGTAAACAACTTGTTTATAGGATTGATAAATTGGATTTTCAAATATTACTAATCTAGTAAATGAATTTCTACATAAGGCACGTCTCGTCTTATTGAACAATTGTCAAAGTTGACTGTCTTATCATGTTTTAAAGCTTTATAAACACTATAATCTGATTTTCAAGTATTGGAAAACTATATGAAAATCATGTTCGATTGCCATGATAATTCAAGTATAATATAGCTCCTGAAATAAATAATATTTTGAGTTTGATAAACTACAAATTCGTTCAATTATCAAGACTTATACTATGTTAATAAACATGTATAGATTTAAAGATCATATTGGGTCAGGATGACTTTTGAGATGACTTTTATTAACTTCTGCATGTCGGTCTCGAGCATTAGGATTGTGATATACTATGACCCAACCTAGTTTGTTAGACATATATTGACCAACTATTTTCTGTAGGTTGAGATCTATGGTTATTTCGTATTTCGCGTTTCGGTCACATTTCGATGAATGAATTTATGTGCTGCTAAGGTGAGTTTCATTTGCTCCCTTTTTAAATGCTTTTGCAATCTATATTTTTGAGCTGAGAATACATGCACTTTATTTTAAACGCAATGGATACAAGTACATACTAAATTCTACACTGAGTTTGAACCGAAAATCCCTTAGCTTTGGTGACTAGTAACTGCCAGTTATAAGAACTGGTGGGCGTGAGTAGTTATATATGGATCCATAGGGCTTGACATCCCCGTCTGTTCCAGGTATAGAAACCCTAGCCTGAACTATAAAACAGACGTATGCTATTTGAGTTTAGTACACGTTGGATTGCGTGTATTGTACATGTTGGTTGCATGTATGTTAAAACAGGGGTACTTATTATAACGTTAAAGCTTAGTTACCAGGGTGCTCAATCTTGTAGAATATTTTGATAAACATTTCTTGATGAAACAACTGAAATCTTGTGATCCACCTTTATATACAGATTATGCGCAACATTAAAACTATGAACTCGCCAACCTTTGTGTTGACACTTGAAAGCATGTTTATTCTCAGGTTCCTAGAAGTCTTCCGCTGTTTGCTTATATGTAATACAAGCTATGTGCATAGAGTCATACATGCTTTATTCGAGAAAACGTTGCATTCACAAAATTCATCACCATGTATCTTATTTTGACTGCATTATCAACGGATGTAGTATTGTAAACTATAAATTACGATGATTGTCTATATGTAGAAATCATCAAACGTCAAAAACCTTGTAATTTGATATTCAAATTATGGTGTGCCTTATCAAAAAAAATGCAATGTTTACAAAACGTATCATGTAGAGGTCAGTACCTCACTGTGAAATCGATGAATGATGTATTCGTCTAAAGGGATTTGGACGGGTCATCACATGGGCAGTGGCGTTTTATTTTTAAAGCTCCTTTCTTCAAAGGTTGTACTCTTTTATTATTATTGTTATTGTTATTGTTATTGTTATTATTATTATTATTATTATTATTATTATTATTATTATTATTATTATTATTATTATTATTATTACTTTCATTATTAGCATTATTATTAGTAAAAGTATTATTATTATTATTATTATTATTATTATTATTATTATTATTATCATAAACACTATTATTATCACAAATATTTTTATTAACATATAATATTATTATTTATTTTTATTATTAATATTATCATTATTATTATTTCCTTATTAGTATTGTTATTATAAAAGAATTATTATCATTATTATCATTTTTACAAAAATTACCATTTTTCTATCATTAAAACTATATTATTATTATTATCATTCTTACTACTAGCATCATTATTATTATTATTATTATTTTAATTATCATTATTATCAATATCGTTATTATTAATAATATCATTATAATCAAATACAACTTTTATTTACCATTATTAATATTATTTTATTAAATAAATATTATGTATATAAAAATATATTTATAAGTAATATTACATATAAGTATGTATTAATCATATTAATAATTTTTATACAAATATTCATATATAATAGATTAGGTATTTTTTTAATATAATACTAACCAAATATATATCAATATAACTATATAAATATTAATCATTTTAAATATATATACACAAATTAAATATATATAATATATATAGTATAAGTTATAATATATGAATTTGTTCAATTACGATTATATGTATTAATATATATAAATGATATAGGTTCGTGAATCCGAGGCCAACCTTGCATTATTCAGTTCAGTCGTATGAATATTTTTACTACAAAATATCGTATCGTGAGTTCATTTGATTCCTTTTTACTCTTTATATTTTGGGACTGAGAATACATGCGTTGTTTTTACAACTGTTTTATTAAATGCCTTTGAAATCTATATTTTTTGGACTGAGAATACATGAGATGCTTTTATAAATGTTTGACGAGATAGACACAAGCAAAACATTCCTCGAATGAATTATTATACAAACAGAAGTTCTGTTGATTATTATTGAATTAGATGGACGTTATAATTACCACTAATTGATGTGAATATTTTCCCTTGATTATTATAGCTTGGTAACCTAAGAATTAGGAAATGGGTATGACCCCTAATTCACGCGAATCCTAAAAGTAGCTACCGGGTTTAACACCCCCACCCAGAATGTTCACTAGACGGAAGAGCTAGTGGGCGTGGTGTTTAGTACTTCGAGGTTTATATATTTATTACAGACTGAAAGTTCTGTTTATTTTGGGGATATTTATGATGCGCATTAAATGTTAAGGTCGGTTACCATGCAAATAAAGCAAAGTGAATGTTATATATCGAGAGAATGATTTTTATACACAGGTTATGTGTATGATATTTTGTACACGAGATATGTGTACGGTTATTAAGCATTTTGAAAAAAATTATTTCGTACACGAGATATGTGTACTGTATTTAAAGGAAATCGCATGTACATTACAGGTGGGTGTAGGATTCGGGCCCATTTGTACCATGCACATTTAAATCTTGTAGTCTATCAAAATTATGAATTTTATTGTTTATGATAAACCTATGAACTCACCAACCTTTTGGTTGACACTTTTAAAACATGTTTATTCTCAGATCTGAAAGAAATCTTTTGCTGTGCATTTGCTCATTTTAAAGACATTACATAGAGTCATTCATGGCATATAGAGGTCAGTACCTAGCAATGGGACCAAATGTTGAAGTGTTCATCCAGGTGGATTAGGACGGGCCTTGACAAAGATCAATACCCTCCTATCTAACTCAAAATGTACTTGTATCCTTTTCATACATGCACCCCAATACCAACCTTTTCAGTAAAAGGTAATTTAACATGGTGTCGGTTGGTAACAGTGGGGGTATCATTACCTTTTAATCAATTAGAGTGGCGAGGCGGGAAGTAGTAAACAATTCATTCGGCTGTAACATGCACTTACACGTGTCACGGTTATTCCAACTAAATTTGAAGCTACGAATGTGTTTATTTAAGTCTTCAAGTTCATCCCTTGTTCTCCTTGCTGGTTCTCGGGCCCACTACCAAACTGCTTTCCACAAATCTGATTCTTGCACTATTCTGTCTTCAATTAAAACCTCTACATTTTTCACTATCATGAACAATCTTTCGTATTTGTTGCAAAGAGCTTGATCACCTATCCATTTATCCTTCCAAAAAAGAGTACAATCACCTTTGTTTATCACTTCCACAAAAGAGTTAGTAAACGGAATATCCATGTAATTTATCTCTTTTCCAATTAACCAGATGTTGTTCCATGTTGTATTTTTGTTCACCTTTTGACTTGTGTTTATGAAACCCAAACCCACATCCCTCTCATATATGCTTTTTAATGATATTTACCCAAAGAGAATTATTTTCAATAAGAAAACGTCACCACTATTTACCCATCAAAGTTAAGTTTTTTGCTTTAAGGGATCTGATATTTAACCCCCCCCCCCCCCCCCCCCCGGCCCTTGTAAGGTAAGAGAACATTTTCCCATTTGACCCAAGAGATTTTTGAAATATCATTTGAGCCGCCCCAAAAAAACTTACATCTCAAACCTTCAAGCATGTTTATTACATTCGTTGGATCATGGAATAGGGAGAAGGCATATAAGTGAAGACTACTAAGCACCGATTTGACAAGGGTAAGTCGGCCACCAAAAGACATCGTTTCAAAGCAACTTCTTCAATGGATGATTTTTGAACCCCGATTCCATGAATGCAACTTTTAGACATGTTAACCTTTAGACCCAAAAAAATTTCAAAGCATTTTAGGAGCTTAAATAAGTTCCCCGCGTTTCTTTTGTCCCATTCACCAAATAAAATCGTATCATCCATCTATTGCAAGTGTGGAACCATAATTTTGTAATTACCAACTTCAATTCCCTGAATAATTTTGGTTTCAATGGCTCGTTTTACAAAAAGGCTAAGTCCTTCAACCGTAATTATGAACAAATATGGTGAGAGTGGATCACCTTGTTGAACACCACGTTGAAGTGAGAATTCATTTCTTGGGAAGCCATTAACCAATATCGATATTGACGCCAATTTTAAACAAGATTCAATCCATGTAATCCACTTTTCTCCAAAGCCCATCCTTCTCATAATGCCAAGAAGAAAATCCCAATGTATGCTATCAAAATCCTTTTCAAAGTTGGCTTTGAAAATCAAGCAATTCTTTCTTTATTTCTTTGAGAAGGTAACCAATTCGTTAGCTACAAGAATGCTATCAAGGATATATCGACCTTTGATGAATGCGCTTTGTTCATAACCTACAATTTTTCTGATCACCTTTTGAATCCGATTGGTAAGGATCTTCGAGATGATTTTATAATAGCTTCCATTAAGACAAAAGGGACGGAAGTCACTAAGTTTGATTGATTCCTTAATTTTCGGGATCAATCTAAAGAAGGATTCATTACATCCCTTTAATATACTTCTATTTGTCCAAAACCAATCAATTGCTTTCAGTAGGTCATCCTTTATTAGCCAATAAAATTTTTTGTAGAAATTGATGTTGAAACCATCTTGTGACGACCCGGAGATTTTTGACCAAATTTAAACTTAATCTTTATATGTTTCCGACACGATAAGAAAAGTCTATAATGTTGAGTCTCGAAAATTTTGGGTACTATGTTCATGTATTCAATTACCCTTCGACTACTCCCGACGATTCACGAACAATTAATTGTAAATATATATATATATATATATATATATATATATATATATATATATATATATATATATATATATATATATATATATATATATATATATATATATATATATATAACTTGAAAATATGATAAATACATATCTCATTAAACATATTAATAGAGGATAATATACATATTTTGAGACTACAAACTTAAGAGTTTTGAAACATTATTTAATAACCCATAAGTCAAAATGTATTTATATGTATTATGATGTTATGTTAAGTTAATGTACTATATTAGCTTTCTTCATGATTATAACACAAATAAAATTTATAAAGCTAACATTATACTATATTAAACATAAATAATACGTCGCTTAAAATACATAAAAATTATATCACTTGTAATTTAACTTAAGGTAGTAGAATCAAGCAAGAAACTTAATAGCTATGTTCCAAATTAATAACATTGTTAACTTTATTTTTAACAATTATTATTAACATTTATTTTTATTAATATTAATAGAATTACTTTTATTAATATAATTATATTTATTAATTATTAATATTTATTATATATAAAGATTATACAGGGATAATCCCAAATTTGTTTCAGATCAATTTCAATTTTTGTCTGCTCCCAAATATTCGATCGATCACCAATATCATACAAAACGCAATCACAACCACTTCTCTATTATTATTATTTTTGTCTAATCCCGTTGGATATCCGAATCAAATTGTACAAATCACTGTGATTAATTTTTGTTCTTTCTCAATCATAGTTTAACGCAGGAAAGCATGAGTTATATATTGATTACTACAAGTAATTATTGAGAAAAGCAAATAATAAAAACATGTTCTTCTTTTTCACCTCTGTTCTTTCTATTTTTACCAAAACTCGAAATCAAATCCAATTGCGAAAACTAATAATGCCATTGTGTTAGGATTACTCTAGTTGAACTTTCTGAAAAGTCTCAACTTCCAATTTTTCAAAACAAAATCGAATTCGTGCGTCAAAGTTTATGTTTCAAAAAGTCAACCGAGGTGTTCTTGAAGAAATTTGAATTCGTGTTTGTGTTTCAAGGTAAATTGATGATTTCGGTAGTTTCTATATAAGATTTACAAACTAATTCATGTTACAATCTTTGTCCAAAACAAACTTAAAAGTGAAATTTTTTTTTCTTGTTTGAACCGTCGCTCAGCAACAACAATAAAATTCCTTTATTTATTTTTTTTTTTTGCTAATTAATACAAAAACCAATTGCTTATGTTTCAAATTATAACTAAAACCTTAATTTAGTTATTAAGTTTGTTATTGTGAGGCCTTGGTCGATTTAATGTTGAAGAAGAAGAAGAAAGAGTGACAGAAAAACCAAAATGGGCTAAAAGTATTTAAGTTACAGGTTTAATCAGAACAACAACATCAGATCAATTGTCTAAGGTGTTTGGGTTAGCCAAGAGGTTACAGGATCGAACCTGGGCTGTAACAAATATTTTTTTTATATAGAAGATGAATCAGACGTAAAGATTTAATAGATATATAGATACAGGTTATGTTTAAATTAGAAAAACAAAGGATGGTCCAGTGGTTATGGGTGTTAGTGCGTGAGCGAGTGGTCGCGGGTTCGAGCCCGACTAGTGGCATTTTTTTTATTCAAGCATTTAAAGGTAGTTCCTCATTAAAATTATTATTATTATTATTATATTTATTATTATTATTATTATTATTATTATTATTATTATTATTATTATTATTATTGTTATTTTTATTGTTATTGTTATTGTTATGGTTATTATTCTTATTATTATTATTATTATTATTGTTATTATTATTATTAGTATTATAATTATTACTAATATTATCATTTAAACTTTTTATTATTAACTAATATCATTAAGTATTACTACCACTGTTATTAATATTAACATTGTTATGATCATTAGGAATATTATTAAGTGTTATAAATATATAGAATAAAGATTTTGGAACAATAAAATTTATTTTGTCACTATTATTACTTGTAATATCATATTTATTGTTAACATAAGTACTATTATTACTAATATTATCATTATCATTATTAGTAGTGTTATTATTAAAAATTATTATTTTTACAACTATATTATTATTAAAAGAATCATTAATAATAAAACTATCATTTTATCATCCAGATATTAATACTATTATCTTTACTTTAGTAGTATTATAATTATTAATTTTACAAACAAAAGAGATTTATATATCAGAAGTATATTATATACTATATTTTTATATGAAATATTATTAACTATAATAAGAACTAAATTACATATAGGGTGTAAAAATATTTTAAAGTATTATAAGTAAACACATATATAAATATAAATATTAAATTTAATATATTATATATATACATAACAATAAGTTACCATTTAAAAATATATTATAATAAATATATATACAACTTTGTTCGATTACAATTATATGTGTTAATATATATACAAATGATATAGGTTCGTGAATCCGAGGCCAACCCTGCATTGTTCGGTTGTTAAATATCGTCATATGTATTTTTACTACAAAATACAGTATTGTGCGTTTTATTTGCTCCCTTTTTAAATGCTTTTGCAATATATATTTTTGGGACTGAGAATACATGCGCTGTTTTTATAACTGTTTTACGAAATATACACAAGTACTTAAAACTACATTGTATGGTTGGATTATTAAACCGAATATCGCCCCTTCAAGTCTGATAGCCTAAGAATTAGGAAAATGACCCCTAATTGACGCGAATCCTAAAGATAGATCTATGGGCCTAACAAACCCCATTCTGGAATTTGGAATGCTTTAGTACTTCGATTTAAATGGTGATTGCGATTGCCAATATTAATGGCACACTTGCGAGTATGCGGGGGATATTCTATATGCATTATGTTAATGTCGGTTACCAGGTGTTCATCATACGAATGGATTTTATACACTTGCGAGTGCAATGATATTTATGAAAAATGAGAATCTTGTGGTCTATTTAAATAATGAA
Organism: Rutidosis leptorrhynchoides; assembly: GCF_046630445.1. Lineage (NCBI taxonomy): Eukaryota > Viridiplantae > Streptophyta > Magnoliopsida > Asterales > Asteraceae > Rutidosis > Rutidosis leptorrhynchoides. Next base: position 250,610,040 of record NC_092341.1, read on the forward strand.
AATGAATGATTATGATAAACTAATGAACTCACCAACCTTTTGGTTGACACTTGAAAGCATGTTTATTCTCAGGTATGAAAGAAATCTTCTGTTGTGCATTTGCTCATATTAGAGATATTACTTGGAGTCATTCATGACATATTTTAAAAGACGTTGCATTCAAGTTGTTGAGTTCATCAAGATTATTACTAAGTCAATTATAGTTGGATATATTATGAAATGGTATGCATGCCGTCAAATGTCGATGTAATGATAGTTTGTCTTTTAAAAACGAATGCAATGTTTGTAAAATGTATCATATAGAGGTCAAGTACCTCGCGATGAAACCAAATGTAATGTATTCGTCCAGATGGATTAGGACGGGTCACTACAGGTGGTATCAGAGTGGTGGTCTTAGCGAACCAGGTCTTGCATTAGTGTGTCTAACTGATAGTTGTTTAGATGCATTAGTGAGTCTGGACTTCAACCGTGTCAGCATGTCAAAAGTTTTGCTTATCATTTCGTGTCGAAAATCATCTACTTATCATCCTTAGGAAATTACCTGTTTGTCATTCTTAGTCTAGACACTTCTTATTGCATTGATTGCATGAATAGTGTAGAGGCAAAATTCAGATCTTAGCATATCTGTTACTGTAGACTTTGTCTGACACGTTTCCTTAATTTCCTCCGTAATCTACGGGATCTTCTGTACTATACATAGATATTCTATGTAATTAGAATATCATCCGATATCCAAAAATCATTTCATAAAATCCTTTACCTAACCGTGCAAGATGAATTCCGCAACCAGATCAAGTTCGTCGGATTCCGATAACTATTCCGATATGGATTTTCACTCGAGCTCCAAAAGCAGTGTAACCGGAATGGATCAAACGATTAGCCATCATCTATTCTGGATGAATTGGGGCTAGGTACGTAGCCTCCTCAATCATTGGAGACAAGAAGAAGGTGATCCTTTTCATCCACCACATTGCCCTCTTGACGAAGAACCTGAAGCACTTACCGGCGAACCTGTCTGAAACACCATTTTCTCTCTCATTTCCGGAGTATCTCATCACGATTATATACTATACCAAATTCTAAATCATATTTATCCGCTCGTCCGAAACGACAATCACCCCGGTGTAATAGAAGAAGTCAACGAGCTTCGCGCTCGGGTAGTGGCTTTGGAGAATATGGTGTAAAGGTTACAAACACCATCAGCAGCACCAGCAGCATAACCAGTACCACCATCATCAACGCCAATAGTACCATTACCACCACCAACAACAACCGTATCGCAAACCTCAACTTCACAATCTGTCACACGAATATCAACGTCATACGCACCATAGATACCAAGGAGTACCAACAACAATGAACGATGAAATATTAATTCATAACTTCATTGAAGAAATATTTTGCGAAGAATATGTGGTTTCTAAAAGTTTTAGAGAATATTTATTCTAGCTTAAACTGAAAATCAAATGAGTTTAATATCATATTGACTCATTAAATCCATAATTACCTCTGAAGAAAATATATATGTATATATATTTTTTCCTAAAGATTGTAATTGAAAATTCTTTCGTACAAACTGTTAACGATGAAAATATTTTAACGGGTAGGTAATACCCGAGGAATATTTAGATTTCACATTAATAAGTTACATTGTACATTCTTCGAATCTGATTCAATAGTCATTTACTATCTCACTTACATCCACAAGATATACGAATCCGTTCACCACAGAATAACCATTTTCATTCAATTTCATATTTGGATTTTGACCTATCAGAATCCAACAAGTGGCATAATGAAGAAAACATTGGACAAAAAATAAAATTTGTTAGAAACAAACAAATTAACTATGAGAAATTTTGTTAAGAATCCACGCTAACAAAATCCTAGCTAACTGTTCCTAGCTAACTGTTAATTCCTTATTACATTTATTGCAATTTATTATTCGCAATTTTAATTCTCGCAATTTTATTTATCGTCATTTAATTTCTGTTATTTATTTTACGCACTTTATTTTTCGTCATTTAAATACTGTTATTTACGCATTTTAAATATCGGGACACCTATACAAAGTTTTGATATATCATATCGACGCATCTATATATATTATTTGGAATAACCATAGACACTCTATACGCGGTAATGATCGATTAGCTATACAGGGTTGAGGTTGATTCTACAATAATATATATACTTTGAGTTGTGATCGAGTCTGAGACATGTATACGGGTCACGATATGTATTAATTAATTTGAATATTATATATTAAACTGTATATGAATTATTGAATTACTAACTATGGACTACAAACTGTGGACTGCCAACATTGGACAATTAAAATGAATTAAAATATTGATTATAACATATGAAACTAAACGATTCTTCAAGTTTGCCACTTGATTTCATCTTAAACCTCGTTTGTATCTTGATGATTACAAACTGTATTTAAACCTTTCATAATTCTTGAAAACACCTCAATCGAGGGGATGAACCAATCGCACTTCATCTACGGAAGAAAGATTGATGCATATAGTTATGCACCTGAAAACACTCAGAACCTACGTAAACGTCTAACACATATCTGTGCTAGCTCCTTGGCGTTGTTATTATAGAAAATAACCTTGCAATCCCTTTTCAAAGTAGCCAATTTTGTCACAGCTTCAGCAAATCAAGTTTGAATTTTCATTCGAATAAACTCTATTAAAACTTTGATATATAAGGTTGCCTTTCGTCATCGTTATCGGGGAACCTTTTATATTCCACCACATTAGCAGTAAACTTACCAGCAACTCCATTACTCACTGGCTTAACTCTCTTCGAAAAACCATTACATTCATCGAAACCCTATCGTATACTCATCCGTATCTTGTAACGAGAATTGCCATACCAATTACCAGGAATCAAAAACCAGTATTTTGAAATCTCGCAGCATGCCTACCTCAACAGTTATAAGTATACATATAGCATTTATCTCTTGGAAATATGATCTTCCATTCTGAAATTCTGATACGCACTCTGATTTATGAATCAGTTCTCGAAATTTTAAAAATTGCTGATGAAGCAGCAAAAAAATTGTAAACGACCTTAACCTTCGGAAGTTTAACGATAAAGAATAATATGTTGGCAAAGCTCAGAAATCTTGGAACTGGAAAACGGATTGAGCAAACCATAAAGGAGACCGAGGACAAATACAAGAACCAAACCCTATATTCAAAGAATCCAGATGATTCTGATTCTGATGAAATCTTTAGCGTATACCTTACTTCTTAATTGCTCTAAATCATTGTGAATGAATTTCTTCATCACAATTTGATTCTAAAATTCTAAGATATTATCGTATCCTCTATCATAAATATCCTTGATATTTCCGAAGATATTTTCATAACTATTCTTATCCGAAATCATTTATCTCTTCACGTTGTCAGTGTTACATCATATAAGAAACTATTTAGTTTCTATATTCTGTAAACTTTATAGTTTATATTATGAATGTTTTTGAAGTAGTGTTGGGAACTGAAGCATGAGTTAATATAATATAATGACACTTGATCAACGTGATTATATTACAGTAAGTCATGCTGAGTTTCTAATGAAACATGATGATTCACATACTGTAATGTTATCATGTGCCATGTTACACGACTCATACATTCTATCTAATATATAAACATATCAAGAACATAATTTCTTGATAGTTCTATCTTTTCTCTTGAATTCTGGTAAATTGACAAATCAAATCGTGCGATTACGTTCTTTCTTGTTTAGAACATTAAGTTCATTTGAAACTCCATACTTACGAACTCTGGACCATTACTCGCTTTACTAGAGGTCGGGAGGATAATAAAAAGGCAAAGAACTCCAAAATATAAGAGAAAATATAAAGCCCAATAACAACACGAAAGTTACAAACCGTGGGTATTAATACGAATAGCAATATAAAGACACGGTATAATTAAGAATAGTATCACCCCAAGGCAATAGTAGAAGTAAACAGATTTTTCTGGTGGAAGATTGAAAAGAAGGAGGACAGAAATGATAATTAGGAAAATATCAGGGATTAGAACTGGATGAAACATATTGACGAATGTTTTAAAATTTGAATTGAATGAGAAAGAATAGAAAATGGGAGATGTAGAAATAAGGAATCAAAGGGAGTAGATTTATAGTGAAATATCAGACGGAGTAATCGAGGCAGATCACCGTATTTAATTATAGAGGTCTTAATTTCCTTATTCGCCGAAGAATCAAATCTTTTAGATTTTGAAGATTATCTTTAAATCCCTTGAATTTCGGAATTCAACCCTGGTTACATCAAAAGCTAAGACGAATCTCTATTTCTTCATTTCATTCTTTCGTGATAGCTTCACTCGTACGCTTCGGATAATCGAATTATTTTATCCAGGTTACACCCTGTGATAAAATTCTATTTATCAACTCATATTCGTCATGAAAACATTTCTATTGTTAGCCATGACAACCTCACTCAAATTTTAGGACGAAATTTCTTTAACGGGTAGGTACTGTGACGACCCGAAGATTTTCGACCAAATTTTAACTTAATCTTTATATGTTTCCGACACGATAAGCAAAGTCTATAATGTTGAGTCTTGGAAATTTTGGGAACTATGTTCATGTATTCAATTACCCTTCGACTGCTCCCGACGATTCACGAACAATTAATTGTAAATATATATATAACTTGAAAATATGATAAATAAATATCTCATTAAACATATTAATAGAGGATAATATACATATTTTGAGACTACAAACTTAAGAGTTTTGAAACATTATTTAATAACCCATAAGTCAAAATGTATTTATATGTATTATGATGTTATGTTAAGTTAATGTACTATATTAGTTTTCTTCATGATTATAACATAAATAAAATTTATAAAGCTAACATTATACTATATTAAACATAAATAATACGTCACTTAAAATACATAAAAATTATATCACTTGTAATATAACTTAAGGTAGTAAAATCAAGCAAGAAACTTAATAGCTATGTTCCAAATTCATAACATTGTTAACTTTATTATTAACAATTATTATTAACATTTATTTTTATTAATATTAATAGAATTACTATTATTAATATAATTATATTTATTAATTATTAATATTTATTATATATAAAGATTATACAGGGATAATCCCAAATTTGTTTCAGATCAATTTCAATTTGTGTCTTCTCCCAAATATTCGATCGATCACCACTATCATACAAAACGCAATCACAACCACTTCTCTATTATTATTATTATTTTTGTCTAATCCCGTTGGATATCCGAATCAAATTGTACAAATCACTGTGATTAATTTTTGTTCTTTCTCAATCATAGTTTAACGCAGGAAAGCATGAGTTATATATTGATTACTACAAGTAATTATTGAGAAAAGCAAATAATAAAAACATGTTCATCTTCTTCACCTCTGTTCTTTCTTATTTTTACCAAAACTCGAAATCAAATCCAATTGCAAAAACTAATAATGCCATTATGTTAGGATTACTCTAGTTGAACTTTTTGAAAAGTCTCAACTTCCAATTTTTCAAAATAAAATCGAATTCGTGAGTCAAAGTTTATGTTTTAAAAAGTCAACTGAGGTGTTCTTGAAGAAATTCGAATTCGTGTTTGTGTTTCAAGGTAAATTGACGATTTTGGTAGTTTCTATATAAGATTTACAAACTAATTCATGTTACAATCTTTGTCCAAAACAAACTTAAAAGTGAAATTTTTTTTTTGTTTGAACCGTCGCTCAGCAACAACAATAAAATTCCTTTAATTTTTTTTTTTTTTGCTAATTAATACAAAAACCAATTGCTTATGTTTCAAATTATAACTAAAACCTTAATTTAGTTATTAAGTTTGTTATTGTGAGGCCTTGGTCGATTTAATGTTGAAGAAGAAGAAGAAAGAGTGACAGAAAAACCAAAACGGGCTAAAAGTATTTAAGTTACAGGTTTAATCAGAACAACAACATCAGATCAATGGTCTAAGGTGTTTGGGTTAGCCAAGAGGTTACAGGATCGAACCTGGGCTGTAACAAATATTTTTTTTTATATAGAAGATGAATCAAACGTAAAGATTTAATAGATATATAGATACAGGTTATGTTTAAATCAAAAAAACAAAGGATGGTCCAGTGGTTATGGGTGTTAGTGCGTGAGTGAGTGGTCATGGGTTCGAGCCCGACTAGTGGCATTTTTTTTATTCGAGCATTTAAAGGTAGTTCCTCATTAAAATTATTGTTATTATTATTATATTTATTATTATTATTATTATTATTATTATTATTATTATTATTATTATTATTATTATTATTATTATTATTATTATTATTGTTGTTATTGTTATTGTTATTGTTATTGTTATTATTATGGTTATTATTATTATTATTATTATTATTATTATTGTTATTATTATTATTAGTATTATAATTATAACTAATATTATCATTTAAACTTTTTATTATTAACTAATATCATTAAGTATTACTACCATTATTATTAATATTAACATTGTTATGATCATTAGGAATATTATTAAGTGTTATAAATATATAGAATAAAGATTTTGGAATAATAAAATTTATTTTGTCACTATTATTACTTGTAATATCATATTTATTGTTAACATAAGTACTATTATTACTAATATTATCATTATCATTATTAGTAGTGTTATTATTAAAAATTATTATTTTACAACTATATTATTATTAAAAGAATCATTAATAATAAAACATCATTTTATCATCCAGATATTAATACTATTATCTTTACTTTAGTAGTATTATAATTATTAATTTTACAAACAAAAGAGATTTATATATCAGAAGTATATTATATACTATATTTTTATATGAAATATTATTAACTATAATAAGAACTAAATTACATATAGGGTGTAAAAATATTTTAAAGTATTATAAGTAAACACATATATAAATATAAATATTAAATTTAATATATTATATATATACATAACAATAAGTTACCATTTAAAAATATATTATAATAAATATATATACAACTTTGTTCGATTACAATTATATGTGTTAATATATATACAAATGATATAGGTTCGTGAATCCGAGGCCAACCCTGCATTGTTCGGTTGTTAAATATCATCATATGTATTTTTACTACAAAATACAGTATTGTGAGTTTCATTTGCTCCCTTTTTAAATGCTTTTGCAATATATATTTTTGGGACTGAGAATACATGCGCTATTTTTATAACTGTTTTACGAAATAGACACAAGTACTTAAAACTACATTGTATGGTTGGATTATTAAACCGAATATCACCCCTTCAAGTCTGGTAGCCTAAGAATTAGGGAAATGACCTCTAATTGATGCGAATCCTAAAGATAGATCTATGGGCCTAACAAACCCCATTCTAGAATTTGGAATGCTTTAGTACTTCGATTTAAATGGTGATTGCGATTGCCAATATTAATGGCATACTTGCGAGTATGCGGGGGATATTCTATATGCATTATGTTAATGTCGGTTACCAGGTGTTCATCATACGAATGGATTTTATACACTTGCGAGTGCAATGATATTTATGAAAAATGAGAATCTTGTGGTCTATTTAAATGATGAAAATGAATGATTATGATAAACTAATGAACTCACCAACCTTTTAGTTGACACTTGAAAGCATGTTTATTCTTAGGTAAGAAAAAAATCTTTCGCTGTGCATTTGCTCATATTAGATATATTACTTGGAGTCATTCATGACATATTTCAAAAGACGTTGCATTAGAGTCGTTGAGTTCATCAAGATTATTACTAAGTCAATTATAGTTGGATATATTATGAAATGGTATGCATGCCATCAAATGTCGATGTAATGAAAGTTTTTCTTTTAAAAACGAATGCAATGTTTGTAAAATGTATCATATAGAGGTCAAGTACCTCGCGATGTAACCAAATGTAATGTATTCGTCCAGATGGATTAGGACGGGTCACTACACATCTGGTTCTGGTGCTTTGTTCGGCTCACATTCTTTTATTGCGTTCCAAACCTCTCCTTCAAGAAAAGCTGCTTCTAACATCGTTACATCGGCCGACTCAATTTGTTTAAAAGGTAGTATGTTAAGACTTTCCAAATCGGGTTTTGAGGTCTGTTTAAGCTCGAAAATGTTACTGTAATATGCAAGGACTGCCTTTTTGATTGATCACACTTGGGTTTTCCTCCCATACTCTGTTTAGATGTAAGCCTCTGATGTTTGAAATGTTATTTTTCATTCATTTTGTTGAATGGAAAAATGAGGTATTATCATCACCCTCTATAATCCATTTTACTCTTGTTTTTTGTCTTAACATCTCCGATTTCTCCTTTCCTTTTTGAAAAAATTTGGATCTAGCATTCTTCCAGTCTACTCTTTCAGTATTTATTATTGAATCTGAGGCTGCTTTCGCCTTAAGATTATCCGCAATCTTTTTCCAGGATTCGATTTCTAGATCAATTGTTCCGTACTTGTTTTTGCTCCATATTCTCAAAGGATCTTTGACATTTTTTAAACGATTTCTGAAAATGCAGTCAAGGCAGTTTCCTCCCCCAACATCTTTATTCCAAGCTTCGACTATAACAGATTCGATATCCCTATCTTCAAGCCAAACATTAAAAAATTTAAACGGTTTTGGTCTAAAATTTTTATGTTTGTCTCTAAGTAGAATTGGATAATGATCCAGATTGTTCCTGTCAAGTGTAATAGTTGAAATCTCGCCCCACGATTGTATAATGTTTTTCGATACAAGAAATTAGTCTAACTTGCTAAACTTAAAGCCATCATCGCTAATTCTTGTAAACCATTTACCAGTTAATGGGATTTCAATGAGATTATTGGATTCGATGAAATTATTGAATAAAGTAGCATGTCTGTCTATGAAGATACTGTTCAGCCATTACGATTGTCATCTAGCTTCATTGAAGTCACCGCCAATTATCCCGTCTACGTTATGAAGGTTCATTAAGATATCAAGATTTTCCCAAAATTACTTTTTTCCTCCGTCTTTACGGTGCCCATAGACATTTACGAAAATAGTGTCTGTTTCTTTGCCTTTCCATCTTCCTTTTACTACCAAAAAGTGTTATTTTTCGATTGCTTCACTGACATCGAAAAAAATTGGATCCCAAATCACTAAGAGACCACCTGACATCTCGATTTTTGGTTTTTGAATGTATTTGGAAGACGGTGAACCCCATATATTTTCCACCCATTTGTCATCAACAAGATTACATATGCTTTCTTGTATTGCCACAATATTTGGACAATTGGTTAAACGAAGTTTCCTAAACCACCCTACTTTGCTTTGTGAGCCATCATCTTTACCAAAGCCTCGTATGTTTATTGAAATGATTTTCATGATCAAATAAACTCACGAATGACAATTGATAGTAGCATGATTAAGGCAGGTTTTTCCATCATACCCCTAGTTATTACCGATGTCTTCTAGTCGAATGCTAGCCGATGTGTCCTGTGATTTACTTCTGGAAGATTTACAATCTTTACTTGGATGACCTATCGAACAGCTTTTTAGTTTTCATTATTCAATCTTGCCAAATGTTTAAATCGGAGAATTTTTTAAGAGGACCACATCTGCTCTTTTTGACTTTTGGCTTTGTCTTTATGTCTCAAAAGATTTTTATTTAAATCTTTGCTCGATGTGGGAAGGTTGGGATTGTTTAGTTTGGGAATTAGATTTGGCTGTGATCGAAAGATGGGATTAGCAGAGGATTTTTTGGATTTTGTCGAAGCGGAGGTAGCAGAAAGCGTGTGTAGTTATGTGGGTTCAGAATCAAAGAGTTTAGTTATTCTCATAGGGTTTGGGATTGGGCTAGGTTGGGAAAGATTTGGGAATGGGATAGGCTGGAATGTGTTTGGGACCACGTTATGTTGGTTAGGGCTTGGGTTGGGCTAGACTGATTGGTTAGAGCATGCTAAAAAAAAGGATTAAAGGCATTGCTTATATTAACATTATTTGGTCTAACATGTCTGACCATGTTAGGGTTTGAAGTGGGCAGGTTTTCAAGATAGATTGGGTCATTTTGGTTTGGAAGGTTGGTGGTAAAATTTGGGTTAACTGGGCTCGTTTTTTGGTTAGTGTTATTTCGTGGAGTGGGTGAATTTAAGGGGTTATGTGTAGTATTGGTCTTATCACTAGCGTTGGGTATTGGGCTGTTTAAATTGGTTGGGCTCAAAACTTTGGGAGATAATATGGATCGGTTCATATTACCTTCTTTAGTGTTAGGGACCCTTCGCCTAGATCATCGTGTTGCATCTGATTATTTGAGCCACCAAATACTGCCTCGCCAATAACTGCCTCTAGAATTTTATCACCTTTTCCTTTTCTTTTTTTGGGAATCATGGTCATCATTAGAAAAGTTTTGGTTTGTCTCCATGCATTTGGACGATTGATCTTCCGCCATGATTGGAAACTCTCTTGCTGGAATCTCTGTCTCTGGAATCAATTCGTCATCTGATGTGTAACAATTATCACTTTCCCAGTCAGTTAAGGTTTCGTTGGCTTCAGTATCAAGAACAAATAGATCTGAACCTCCCTCTTCTGATCCCCTAACAGAGATAATTGACGAATTGATTTTGACGTCCAATAATTCTTGAATAGGGTTTGGACTTCGGACTTTAACTAAGACTTTCCCTACTACAAGATTTTGGTTTTGTTCATCTATGCTACAATTTTTGGTGTCGAGAACAGGACCCTACCAGCTTGCGATCCTCTTGAAGGTGTTTTCTGTCCAGCAGGTTATAGGGATACCATATATGCTAATCTATGTTAGTCTTCCAGGATTGATATGGTTATTGTTCCATCTTCGAATATTTGATATCCATCTTTTAAGATTATGATTTTCATCCATTAGGATATTCTCTACTGTTATCTCATAATCAAAGATGAACATTATGTCATGTCCTCCCATATATTTGATTGGGCAATTGTGATATCGTCTTCTTCACAAAGTATTTGAAGTTGTTCTAAGATGTCCACACTTTTAGCTTCTCCAACCAGTGCTCTTTTGAACAAATCATTATAAACTTTCTCATATTCTAATGAGATGACTCTGGGCTTGTTTGGTAGGTTTTGGTTTAGGTTTTGGGTTACTTTTTTCAGCTGCAGGTTGTTATCTTGGTATATGTGAGTTTTGGAGTTTGTACGCATAAGTAGAGCTGGGTTTATGAAACGATTTTTTTTTTTGTGATGGGTTACAGATTTGTGGTGATGATGCGGTGTAAAGGGTGGTTTGGTTTGATTAGGTTTCGGATTGAGGTGTTGGTGACTTTCAGGGTTATGGTATGGATAATTAGATGGGTGGGAGCTTTTGTTTTGATGTGGGTTGGGTTTGTGTGTTTGGAAGTTTCAGATCTGTGAGGTTGTTGTTGATGTGGAATGTGGAATGTGAAAGGTTTTCTTTCTGAGTTTTTGACAACATCTGTATATCTCCTACCATCTTGCACAGATTCAAGATCTGGATGTACATTAAATCTTCTGTTGTCAGTAGAATTTTTATTTTGATGTTGTTGAGCCTGTTGAGCATTTTTATTATGTTCTTCATTTCTGTTAAACCTGCTATTATCTTGGTTTTTGGAAATGTATATTATGAGATAGTTGTCTCCTAAACCGATCTTACGCTGTGACGACCCGGAAAATTTTGACTTATTTTGAACCAAAACTATAAATGTTTCCGACATGATAAGTAATGAATTATGACAAGTTTTAAAACTTTTGAAAATGAGTTTTTATATAACGGTTGATCACCCTGTTTGTCTGACGATTTACGAATGTCATAACTTATGATAATTATATAATTGTGTGTGTGTATATATATATATATATATACGATATGATAAAAATTTACTATTGAATGATGCAGTTTCGAATTAAAAAGTTTACGTATTTAATCGTTTTATTTTTATGATGTATTTTTTTTAGTTTTTTAGAAGACACGAAATTAAATCAAAGATGTACAAGTTGTAAAGCACAACGTACAACAATTTAACTTAAATAGTTGAATCGAAATTAATTCATTTACTATTCATATGAATAGTAAATGAAACGAAATTAATTAATTTACTATTCACATGAAAGCGACATGATAAAATTGTTAATTATAAGTTACATAAAATACACCTAATGTATTTAATAAATACGACTTTTAAAAATATTAAAATTCGTTAATTCGTTTGAATTAAACTAATTCAATAATTCACTGTGGCACAGAATGATCAGCAGACTAGTTCGTACACTCTACATCGAACGTATATAGTAATTTTATAAATAAATGAATCTTTTTACAACTAGTTTTATAAAGCTTAAGACCAAAATAAATATATGTATTCAATTATAAAAAGTGGAATATTTTTTATTTATACTTTTACCCGTCAATTATTAGCAACAGAGTACGAAATACCGATCCGCGAAAACTGTCGACAGATATTATTGAATGTTAATTGTCACGTTTGATTCTATATTATTATTATATTATATTTATATTATTATATTATTATATTTATTCTATATATATCGAACGAATTCTGGTTCGATTTCACAAAACTTTCAATCTCTCTATCTCACATTACTCCGTATATTATTTATTTATATTTATTATTATTAATATTATTATTATTATTATTATTATTATTATTAAGATTAATATTATTATTATTAATCTTATTATTATCAATAATAGTATTATTATTATTATTATTATTATTATTATTATTATTAGAATAAACATAAAATACTACGACGGAGTGATGTTCGAATGTTTTCAAAACGGGTTAAAGCTAAGGAAATTATGGGTTATAACTATGGAGGTTATGGGTATTGCTTGAGGGTTATGATCATGAGTCAAAGGTCAATCTAGCGTTTATCATCTCTGTTGCGTCTACATACTTTCCTGCAATATTGAATCCCAATATTGATACGTGAGCATTCATATCTTATCTTTTATATATTAATAGTTTATCCATGTCTAGTGCTCGAGTATATATGTTTATACATGCTTGTATGCTAAATTTCGTCGTTAGATAGTTTTATGATGAATCACGAATTTAATACATATACTACTGATATAAGGTATATGATATGCATGTTATTGGAAAGCTGGCGAAAAATTAATAACTTTTCATTTAGAAATCGCGTGATTTCGATGAACGGATTAAAAGATATGGTCAACTGAATTATGTTTGACGTAATTGAAATTGTGTTGGAAACTGTAAAGTCATATTTAAACAACTTGTTTATAAGATTAATAAATTGGATTTTTGGATACTACTAGTCGAGTAAATGAACTCTTATATAAGACACGTCTCGTTTTGTTGAATAATTGTCAAAGTTGACTGTCTTATCATGTTTTAAAGCTTTATAAACACTATAATCTGATTTTACAAGTATTGGAAAACTATGTGAAATGATAAAACATTTTCGATTGCCATGATAATTCAAATATAATATAACTCCTGAAATAAATAATATTTTGAGTTTGATAAACTATAAATTCGTTCAATTATCAAGACTTATACTATGTTAATATAATAAACATATATAGATTTAAAGATCATATTGGGTCAGATTGACTTTTGAGATGACTTTTGTTAACTTTTGCATGTCGGTCTCGAGCATTAGGATTGTGATACACTATGACCTGACCTAGATTGTTAGACATGTATTGACCAACATATGTTCTCTAGGTTGAGATCTACGGTTATTTTGCATTCCGAGTTTCGGTCACATTTCGGTGAATGACCTTATGTGCTGCTAAGGTGAGTTTTAGATCCCTTTTTAATTGCTTTTGCAATCTATATTTTTGAGCTGAGAATACATGCACTTTATTTTAAATGCAATGGATACAAGTACATACTAAATTCTACACCGAGTTTGAATCGAAAATCCCTTAGCTTTGATAACTAGTAACTGCCGGTTATAAGAACTGGTGGGCGCGAGTAGTTATATATGGATCCATAGGGCTTGACATCCCCGTCTGTTCCAGGTATAGAAATCCTAGCCTGAACTATAAAACAGAAGTATGCTATTTGAGTTTAGTACACGTCGGTTTGCGTGTATTGTACATGTTGGTTGCATGTATGTTAAAACAGGGGAACTTATTATATATACATTAAAGTTTAGTTACCAGGGTGCTCAATCTTGTAGAATATTTTGATAAACGTTTCTGGATGAAACAACTGAAATCTTGTGATCCACCTTTATATACAGATTATGTGCAACATTAAAACTATGAACTCACCAACCTTTGTGTTGACACTTTTAAGCATGTTTATTCTCATGTTCCTAGAAGTCTTCCGCTGTTTGCTTATATGTTATACAAGCTATGTGCATGGAGTCATACATGCTTTATTCGAGAAAACGTTGCATTCACAAATTCATCACCATGTATCTTATTTTGACTGCATTGTCAACGGATGTAGTATTGTAAATTATTACTTACAGTGATTGTTTATATGTAGAAATCATCAGACGTCAAAAACCTTGGAATTAGATATTCATTTATGGTGTGCCTTTTCAAAAGAATGCAATGTTTACAAAACGTATCATGTAGAGGTCAGTACCTCACTGTGAAATCGATGAATGATGTATTCGTCCAAATGGATTTGGACGGATCATCACAGTTGGTATCAGAGCTTGAGGTCATAGGGAACCAGAATTTGCATTAGTGTGTTTAACTGGTAATTGTTAGGATGCATTAGTGAGTCTGGACTATGACCGTATCAGTTTTTACCGAGTTTTGCTTATCATTTCTTGTCAGAAATTACTTGCTTATCATTTCTTATCAGAAATTACTTGCTTATCATTCTTAAGTCTAGACGCGTTTTTCTTCATTTATTGCATAGATAGTGTACAGAAGAATTCATATATTAGCATATTTGTTACTGTAAATTTTGCCTGACATCTTCCGAAAATTCTTCCGTAATTTAGGGGATTTTGGTATTATATATACATATGTAAAATATGTATTGAAGAATACCAAATCTAAGTCCTATAATATATTTCACATCAAAAATCATTTTCCTGATTATACAAGATGGATCCCGTATCTAGTTCAAATTCCTTAGATTCCGACAGCTATTCCGATCTGGAGTTTCGCTCGAGCTCCGAAAGCAGTGTGACCGGAATGGATCAACCAATTAGCCATCATCTATTCAGGATGAATGGGGATGGGTTCGTAATCTACTTAATCATTGGAGACAAGAAGAAGGTGATCCTTTCCATCCACCACATTCCCCTCTTGGCGAAGAACCTGAAGCACTTACCGGCGAACCTATTCGTAATACCATTTTCTCTCTCATTTCCAGAGTATCTCGTCATGATTATATACTATCTCAAATTCTAGATCTTATTCATCCACTCGTCCGAACTGAAAATCACCCCGGTGTAATAGAAGAAGTCAACGAGATTTGCGCTCGAGTAGTGGCTTTGGAGAATATGGTGCAAAGGTTACAAGCACCAGCAGCATCACCGGCATCAACAATACCACCATCATCAACACCAACAGTACCATTACCACCATCAACAACATCCACATCCCATGATTCAACATCACAAGATGTTCCACGAGCATCAACGTCATACGCACCATAGATACCAAGGAGTACCAACAACAATAATCAATGAATTATTGATTCATAACTTCATTAGAGAAACATTCTGCGGCGATTATGTAATCTCTAAAGTCTTAGAGATTATCCATTACAACCTTAACCATAAATCAAATGAGTGGACCAAAATGATAGAAGGAAGAGTAGAAACCCTGACAAGAATGGTGAGTGATTTACAAGTTAGACTTGTTATACAAGCGCCACCGGTAGTACCACCATCATCACAATCAGTATCACCAACACCAGCAACACCTGTAGTACCACAAGCTACACCAGCTCCATAACCATCAATGATATCGACACCACAATCATCAAAGGATACATTGCATCAACGAGTTATGAAGTATTAACTCATTTCCTCTGAAGAATTTATATGTATATTTTATATATATATGAGTTTTGAAACCAATAGTGAATCTTTTCGTACTAAGCTATTACGTGTGAATTTTAACTGGTAGGTACTACTTGATTAATTCATATCACTAATATGCTATGATGTACATTCTTCGTTAATGACTTAACAATCATTAACCATAATCTATGTTTCAACTCAATAAGTTCCATTCCATAATAAACCAAGTGTATTATTCAAATACATGTTTAATTGTAAACTTTCATTTTCGATGTACTCAAAACTTTCTAGAAAACATCATTCGTACCTTGCGAAATTCACAAGAATTCCACGAGCACCAACATCCTTCATCGAGGAATATCAATATCAATAAATAATAAAGTATTGATTACATTAGTGAAATACTCCGCGAAGATTATGTAATCTCTAATGGTTTAGAGATTATTCATTTCTAGTTCCAGCCGAAAATCAAACGAGTTTAATAAAATATTAACTCATTAAATCTGTATTACATCTGAAGAAAATATACATTCATATATTTTCATAAAGATTGTAATAAAGATTCTTTTTGTACAAACTATTAATTGTGAAAATATTTTAACGGGTAGGTAATGCCCGAGAAATATTTAGATTTCACGTTAATATGTTACACTGTACATTCTTAAATTACTCGATAATCATTAACCATACTCACTACTTTCACAATGATATACATTCTTTCATAGAAATCAGAACAACCTTTCTCACTCAAATTCAATTACATATTCTGATTTTAAACACATCAGAATCCAGAATCCAAGTCAAGATATAATAGATAGCATCACTCTTAGATCCCTACATCTTTCAAAACTATACTTTGACTTCAAAACTATGCTAGAACATCACTTCTATTCATAAAACCCAGAAAAATATTTGTATCATTCAAAATTCTAGAACATCAAACCCTTCATAATTCTTGAGAATACCTCAATTAAGAAACAATCGAGAGGATGATCCAACCACACTTTGGCTACGAAAAGAAAATTTTATGCATATAGTCATGCACCTGGAAAACTCCTGGAACCTAAGTAAAAATTTAACATGAATCTGTGATCCATTGGCATTCTTATTACCGAAAATAACCTTGCAATCCCTTTTCAAAGTATCCAGTTTTATCACACTTCCAACCAGTCAACTTCGACTTTTCAGATTAGCCTTATAACCTTGATATATACGTTTTTGTTACCGGAGAACCTTTTATATTCCACCACATTAACAGTAAATGTACCAGCAACTTCATTACCCTTTGACTTAAGCCTCTTCGAAAAGTCACTATACTTATTCATTGAAACTCTATCATGTACTCATCTGCATCTTGTAACGGTAGTTGCCATACCAAAAAGCTTGAATCATTATTCTCGAATTTCACAGCAATTCTACGCTAGCAATTATTTATATATATATATATATATATATATATATATATATATATATATATATATATATATATATATATATATATATATATATATATATATATATATATATATATATATATATATATATATATATATATATATATATATATATATAACGTCTATCTCCTAGACTTACATACTTCGAATGTGAAGTTTCTGAAAAACACCCCAAACTGCGTACTAGTTCTCCGAATTTTGGAAAAATGCTGATGAAGCAGCAAAAACTGTAAACAACTTTAACAATCGAAAGTTTGATGATAAAGAGTAGTGTGTTGAAACAAGCTCAGAAAATAAGAAAATTTGGTACTGAAAAATGGATTGAGAAACCCATGAAGGAGGCTGTGGACAAATCACAAAGACGAAATCTACCTTCAAATAATCCAAATGATTTAGTGTCTGCTGAAATCGTTAGCGAACACCTTACTCCTTATTCTAAACCTTCGCAGACAAATTTTTTGCATCATCCTTTAATTCCAGATATTTTAAAATTCTAAAACATCATCGAATCTTTCAGTATAAATATCCTCGATACATCTGAAGATACCATCATAACTATCATTGTCCGAGATTATTTATCTCTTTGCGCTATCTGTGTTACATCATAAAAGAAACTGTTTTAGTTTCTAAACTTCTGGAACCGTCGAGTTTAAATTATGAATGTATTCTGGAAAAGTGTTGGGAATTGAAGCATGAGTTAGTATAATATAATGACACTTGATCAACGTGATTATATTACAGTAAGTCATGATGAGTTTCTAATGGAACGTGATGATTCACAGACCATAACGTCATCATGTGCCATGTTACACGACTCTTATATTCAATCTAATCTTCGAACATATCAAGAACATATCTTCTTGATAGTTCTATCTTTTCCCGTGACTTCTGGTAATTTAACAAATCAAGATCGTGCTATTACAATTTATCTCTTAGAACATTAGTTATGTTCATTCCAAATTTCATACCTACGAATTCTGGACCATTACTTGTTGTGCTTAATGGCAAGCAGAGAAAATAAAAGCATGAGGCTCCGAAATAGAAATGGGAATGTAAATAGCAGCAAATATGAGAGAGCATTAACTGAGGATGTCAATGATTATAGAAAGACAGAAGCAGAGACTCCGAAATATAAGGAAAGATAAAAAGCCCAACAACAACCCAGAAATTACAAACCGTGTATATCGATGCGTATAGCAATATAAAGACACGGGAGAACTAAAAACACTATAAACCCAAGAGCATAATAGAAGTAAACAGATTCCTCTGGTGGTAGATGAAAAAGAAGAATGACAGATGTGATAGTCAAGAATATATCAAGAATCAGAACTGGATGGAGCATGCTGACGAATGTTTTAGAAGCATGAATTAAGGAAGAAAGTATAAAAGATGGGAGTTGTGGAAATAAGGAAACAAATGGGGTGGATTTATAGTGAAATATTAGACAGAGCAATCGAGATAGATTATTGCATTTAACCAAAGAGGATTCTAATTTTCTTAATTATCGAAGAATCAAATCTTATTAGAAAGATTTTCTCTAAATCCCTTGAATTCCAGAAATCAAACGTGACTACGTCAAAAGTTAATACGAATCTTTAATTTCGTCATTTCATATTTTTTGTGATAGCTTCACTCGTACTCTTCGAGTAATCGAATTATTTTATCCATATTACTCTATGGTAATAACACTCTATCTATCAACTCCTATTCATCATGAAAAAATTTTTATTGTTAACCATGACGATCTCTATCAAATTTCGGGACGAAATTTCTTTAACGGGTGGGTACTGTGACGACCCGAAAAATTTCGACTTATTTTGAACCAAAACTATAAATGTTTCCGACATGATAAGTAATGAATTATGGCAAGTTTTAAAACTTTTGAAAATGAGTTTTTATATAACGGTTGACCACCCTGTTTGTCCGACGATTTACGAATGTCATAACTTATGATAATTATATAATTGTGTGTGTGTGTGTATATATATATATATATATATATATATATATATATACGGAAACATGCGAATAATATTTATATACGAAATGATAAAAATTTACTATTGAATGATACAGTTTCGAATTAAAAAGTTTACGTATTTAATCGTTTTATTTTTATGATGTATTTTCTTTTTGTTTTTAAGAAGACACGGAGTTAAATCAAAGATGTACAAGTTGTAAAGCATAACGTACAACAATGTAACTTAAATAGTTGAATCGAAATTAACTCATTTACTATTCATATGAATAGTAAATGAAACGAAATTAATTAATTTACTATTCACATGAAAGCGACATGATAGAAATTATTAATTATAAGTTACATAAAATACCCCTAATTTATTTAATAAATACGACTTTTAAAACTATTAAAATTTGTTAATTCGTTTGAATTAAACGAATTCAATAATTCACGGTGGCACAGAATGATCAGCAGACTAGTTCGTACACTCAACATCGAACGTATATAGTAATTTTATAAATAAATGAATCTTTTTACAACTAGTTTTATAAAGCTTAAAACCAAAATAAATATATGTATTCAATTATAAAAAGTGGAATATTTGTTATTTATACTTTTACCGGTCAATTATTAGCAACAGAGTACGAAATACCGGTCCGCAAAATTGTCGACAGATATTATGAATGTTAATTCTCACGTTTGATTCTATATTATTATTATATTATATTTATATTATTATATTTATTCTATATATATCGAACGAATTCTGGTTCGATTTCATAAAACTTTCAATCTCTCTATCTCACATTACTCCGTATATTATTTATTTATATTTATTATTATTATTATTATTATTATTATTATTATTATTATTAAGATTAATATTATTAATATTATTATTATTAATCTTATTATTATCATTAGTAGTATTATTATTATTATTAGTATATACATAAAATACTACGACGGAGTGATGTTCGAGTGTTTTCAAAACGGGTTAAAGCTAAGGAAATTATGAGTTATAACTATGGAGGTTATGGGTATTGCTTGAGGGTTATGATCATGAGTCAAAGGTCAACCTAGCGTTTATCATCTCCGTTGCGTCTACATACTTCCCTGCAATATTGAATCACAATATTGATACGTGAGTATTCATATCTTATCTTTTTATATATTAATAGTGTATCCATGTCTAGTGCTCGAGTATATATGTTTATACATGCTTGTATGCTAAATTTCGTCGTTAGATAGTTTTATGATGAATCACAAATTTAATACATATACTACTAATATAAGGTATATGATATGCATGTTATTGGAAAGCTGGCGAAAAATTAATAACTTTTCATTTAGAAATCGCGTGAATTCGATAAACGGATTAAAAGATATGGTCAACTGAATTATGTTTGACGTTAATTGAAATTGTGTTGGAAACTGTAAAGTAATATTTAAACAACTTGTTTATAAGATTAATAAATTGGATTTTTGGATACTACTAGTCGAGTAAATGAACTCTTATATAAGACACGTCTCGTTTTGTTGAACAATTGTCAAAGTTGACTGTCTTATCATGTTTTAAAGCTTTATAAACACTATAATCTGATTTTACAAGTATTGGAAAACTATGTGAAATGATAAAACATTTTCGATTGCCATGATAATTCAAATATAATATAACTCCTGAAATAAATAATATTTTGAGTTTAATAAACTATAAATTCGTTCAATTATCAAGACTTATACTATGTTAATATAATAAACATGTGTAGATTTAAAGATCATATTTGGTCAGATTGACTTTTGAGATGACTTTTGTTAACTTTTGCATGTCGGTCTCGAGCATTAGGATTGTGATACACTATGACCTGACCTAGATTGTTAGACATGTATTGACCAACATATGTTCTCTAGGTTGAGATCTACGGTTATTTTGCATTCCGAGTTTCGGTCACATTTCGGTGAATGACCTTATGTGCTGCTAAGGTGAGTTTATAGATCCCTTTTTAATTGCTTTTGCAATCTATATTTTTGGGCTGAGAATACATGCACTTTATTTTAAACGCAATGGATACAAGTACATACTAAATTCTACACCGAGTTTGAACCGAAAATCCCTTAGCTTTGGTAACTAGTAACTACCCGTTATAAGAACTGGTGGGCGCGAGTAGTTATATATGGATCCATAGGGCTTGACATCCCCATTCTGTTCCAGGTATAGAAACCCTAGCCTGAACTATAAAACAGACGTATGCTATTTGAGTTTAGTACACGTTGGTTTGCGTGTATTGTACATGTTGGTTACATGTATGTTAAAACAGGGGTACTTATTATATATACGTTAAAGTTTAGTTACCATGGTGCTCAATCTTGTAGAATATTTTGATAAACATTTCTGGATGAAATAACTGAAATCTTGTGATCCACCTTTATATACAGATTATGCGCAACATTAAAACTATGAACTCACCAACCTTTGTGTTGACACTTTTAAGCATGTTTATTCTCAGGTTCCTAGAAGTCTTCCGATGTTTGCTTATATGTTATACAAGCTATGTGCATGGAGTCATACATGCTTTATTCGAGAAAATGTTGCATTCACAAATTCATCACCGTGTATCTTATTTTGACTGCATTGTCAACGGATGTAGTATTGTAAACTATTATTTACGGTGATTGTTTATATGTAGAAATCATCAGACGTCAAAAACCTTGGAATTAGATATTCATTTATGGTGTGCCTTTTCAAAAGAATGCAATGTTTACAAAACGTATCATGTAGAGGTCAGTACCACACTGTGAAATCGATGAATGATGTATTCGTCCAAATGGATTTGGACGGGTCATCACATACGCAGTTCCATAACAAAATATTTAGGATCTCAAATGTCTTCATATCTTACAAAACCAAACTTTTGACCCTTCGATAGTGTCTTTCTCGCAATGTAGATGTTGGAAACGTTACCATGCCTTTTGAAAAACCTCCATAAATCTGAGACTTCCAACATTTTCGGATAATTGAAGAAGAAGAACGATGTCATCTGTTTACCTTTTACCCTAATTGGAGTGTGCCGGTCATAGTATCCCTTGTCGCCTCCATGCGCCACCGTCGTATCTCAAATTTTGCCATAAACATCTGCTCTCTCCCTAACATTTGCTCTAACTCTCCCTCTTATTTTCTCTCTCATATTTTTTTGAACTGAGGTGTATTAGGAGTAACACATTTGCTCTCACTCTCTATCTTACTAAATATGATGAGATGGTTACTGTTCACGAAAGTATTTTTGCCACTTTATTTTCTTTTTTTAGTTCATTATAATTTTACCACTACACCACCAATGATATTCCTCCAGCCTCAATTTACCTGTACTAGCCATCTTTCACCACCACAAACCACCTCTATGGTAATCACCACTATTAACCACCGGCCATTATCGTCGTCGACCTCATCACCAACCTCTCCAGCGACACCGCCGGTTATGAACATCGTTAATGTCCGCCCATCGATCTCTAGGCATCGCCGCCGTCGACCTCACTGCCTTTGATATTTCCAATGACACCAGCGACCACCAACTACGACCATCAATCTCCGTTCGCCACCACCAACACAACCGTCGATCTGTCCACCACCACCATCGACGTTCCTCCCTCCGCCATCACTAACATCCTCGTCAACCACCATTTTTATCGTTGTACAGGTTGAACCATCACCATGAAATATCGTGAACCGCCAATATCAACCTCGCTGTCCACAAACAACAATGGACGGCCTTTGGATGGAAAACCACCAGCGGCGGTGATGGAGATTGTGACACCGCCATTTTTTTAAAACATTGCGGAAGCATTATCTGATTAAACATTTTATTAAACAAACTACATATTTACGAGCCCAATGTAACTTGCAACTACTTGTTAAATCAGTATCACCGATGCCACTTAACAAAACATTAAATTACAGACTTAATGAGAAAAGACATATCCGTGTTACTATTTACAAAAGGAAACAGTTCAAAAGTAAATGTCATCCAAAACTAACTCCGGTCACATCCAGTTTTAAAACTAAGTAAGAAAACATCAGATTTAAGTTTTGTCAAACATAACATCTTCATGCCCGTCTTCTCCCAAAAGCATCACACACAAAAGCTAAAACCTGCAGGGAGGAGATGGAGGGGAATTAGCACGAAGCTAAGTGAGTGCAACTATCTACAGGCAATAGCAAATTACAGCAGTTTCACTAATCATGTCAACTAACACATACATTACCAATTATAGTCCATAGAGACATCGGCGGTCCGGCCGAACACTTTACTGCCAGTTGATCAGACTAGGGGCTTACCGAAAGTTTCTCGCGCATCCATGAGTGCATAAAATCATCCACATGCGACGAACGCATCATTCAAACGTATACAAACATGGACACTGGCCGCCTCATGAGGAACTCAACCCGCATGTTGATCTCTCTTATTTAACACCCAATAGGGACGAACTGGGCTCCAAACACACACGGCATCACATAACAAGAAGTTATCACATAGCCATAAACAACTAACAATAAGTAGGATGTTAAACATAACAATAAAAGCAATCATAGAATAACATGCTAATCAATACTACTGGTCTCCAGATAGTCTCACTCACCAATTACCGGCCACAGAAGGATTTCATAGGTCTAATCTTTATGAGCCTTCTCTCTGTCTCTGTCACCTGAGTAAATATGATACAAGTCAGTCACTTCATTCCAATAATAGTATCAATACTACAGAATTGTTAACAACAAAGTCTAGGTCTAACGACCCATTACAAAGCCACATACTTCTTCAATGGCAGGGTTTTACACGCCCCCACCTATGACATACAAAATACTAATATGAAACAAACGCAATCCTAACAGCTTAAGTGATCACAATAAATTCAGTCGGTCGAGAAAAAAAAGATCTGTTCAATTGATTTAATGGGTTATCTATGACAATAAATTAGGAAATATTACAAATTCGACTTTTCTATTAGTTATTCAAAATAAGGTGTCGTTTAGGTTTTTAAAAAAAAAGGGGTATCATTGTTTAATCACTTTGAGATAGATAGTAATATTTAGTAATCAATTAAATCAATCGTTGATATTTAAAAATTGAGCTACATCCAATTGTTAAAGTTTTGCCATTAGAATTTGTTAAAATTTAATAACATAAAATAATTTTCTTATTATATATAATATCTAGAAAATATATAATATAAATAGAATATAAATATTAGATATTTAGATAGGTTATTTAATACTAGCTTTATAAAAAATTATTAATTTTAGATAGAGGAAGTGTTATACAAATGTCAACAAACTCTTTTTTCTCATTAAAAAATTTAAAAAATAAACGATAAGGAATCTAAAACTAATGAATGATAGGTGACATATGCATACATCCATCTTTGTCTCTCTATATCTATATATCTATATCTATAAATAATAAAATCCACTTTTCCGAAAATCCCAAAACCAATTCCCAAAATTCCCTTTAGATTATTTTTCCCATATGGAAAAACCAATGAACATAACAACCAATTAATAATTAATAATTTAATTTAATCAATTAAGAGTATTAATTAATCATCAAGTTAAATATCAAACAAAACGACAGATTCACAAACTTCAACTTTCATTCCACTTCATTTCATTACATTTTTAGAGAGAGAAACAAACAGATTTTGAGAGAGAAACAACACATACATATAGATATACGGATCTATATCTATTGTCACTTGTATCTTTTGTTCAGAAACTTCATAAAGTGGCTTAATGGATCGTAGCTTTTATTTTGTACTATCGTTTACATGAATGTTTGATGATTGTACGGAATACATGATAGATATGTGCTGTTTGATTGTTATCTTCGATTTTTATAAATTCTGACGCTAATTGAGTTCGTTGAGCTGTCGATTGCTACAATTTAGCTGAGAATTAATATCGTTTGAGGTACTTTCTTCTCTAATTCACTAATTACTGATAATTTGTTGTTAACGTTTATGTTTTATAATTCAAATTAATTTTACTTCTGAATTTTCCGATGAATCGATTATTATTATATTATATTATTAAATTATTAAATTAATAATATCGTATAATTTTAATTTATTTGTAGTTACAATCTCGATTTGTTAAATGCTTGTGTTACGATTCTTAGTGTACACTCTTTGATTATTATAAATAATTAGAGTTATCATGTGTGTGTGACTGTGTGTTCCTTTATAAATGATCAGTATAAAGAGTGATTTACTTTGTGAAAAACTGTTACATGTACTAATTATCGTACAATTTTTATTAAAAAAAAAAAGGAAAAATGACTCTAAATATATACTGAAAACTACTGTGTTTGATTTTGTCATTAATAGCGTAAATTAACTCAACAAGTTGCCAGAATGAGAGATTCAGATAATGGATGGTATTTGGGTTTTTTTTTTTTTTTTTTTTTTTTTTTTTTTTTTTTAATTTAAATCTACTTTGCATAAAATTACTTGTTAGTAGAAATGATTGTTTATTTGTGACAAAGCTGATATAGTGAAGTTTGGAAGTATGTTTTGTTTCATCATTGCTAATTTGTATTATTAACCTGTTCTATATAACCGCGAAGGTGGTGATGCCAATATCGCTGTTCGAAAAAAAAAAAAAATTTGTATTAACCTGTTCTACATTTTTGCAATAATGATGGTTTGTTTGCAAATTGCAACAATAAAATCGAATATGAAATTCAAACTGATGTTATGTTAGCTCATGGACTCGAATGTTGTATCCATATTTTACTTATTGTTGCAATTAAAAGCCAATGATATTTGCTGAATTGTTGGCAAGTATCCGGGATTATCATTTCACGTTTGTCCGAAATAACATCATGTTTTGAAACTAAAATGTACAATGTAAAACGTTTATGATATGAATTGGTTTTTGATCTGGTTGCAGAAATGGGAGCCAAAGTACAAACTAAAACGTTTTTTTCTGGTTCGATGATGGATCTGAACAACAGTTTTCACAATGGCGTTCGGGATCCATATCACGATGATAGAAGTCACAGGATCTCAAACCCTGTAAACAGTCAACAGTTTGACTACTTTCTAACATCACAAGCAATGGATGGATACAATGGATATGGTAAAGAGCAAATTAAACAAACCATCTTGAAGCATGAAACAATCTTCAGGCATCAGGTCTGTTTTTTATTATTATTCTTATTTCTTTACAAGGTTGCAATATTCTCTACTCGGAGGGTACTCAGTCGGGACATTTTAGGAAGTAATCGGAAACTCGCCTCGGGGAATAATTGGATTTTGACAAAGTTTGACTTTTACCAATTTTGACCGAGTATTGACCAATTTCGCGAGTAATACGAGTTTTGGCCTAGTGATCCCCGTTGACCGAGTTTTGACCAGTGTTAACCGATTTTCCGAGTATTCCCGAGTAATCCTCGTTGACCGAGGGTTGACCGAGTTTTGACCGATGGTTGACCGAGTTTTGACCAAGGGTTAACCGAGTTTTAACAGATTACTCGGCCCAAACTTTTAACCGAGTACTCAGTGAGTTTTTCCGAGTCTGCAACCTTGATTTTTATCTGCGTATCGTGCTATAATCTAGTTAACTGAGTTACCTTTTATTAGCATTAAACCTCTTTGAACTTATGAGTTATGTTTTAAAGTCTTTGTTTTATTGTTGTATTCTTGAATCCCAGCTTCAAGAACTTCACCGTTTGTATAAACGACAGAGAGATTTGATGAATCCGGTGGCTACAAAAATGTCACAATTTGGTTCTGATATTTACAAAGAGAGACCTTTTCTCGCATCTAATTTTTCTCCGATAGATTCGAGTTTTAGTCGAGCATCTACTTCATTAACAAACATTACATTTTCTCCTGTTGATTCTATTAAGGGAAAAACTACATTCAAAGATTTCAATCCTGAAGTAGATACGAGTAACAAACGGAATGTCTTTAGTTTGGCCGACTTAAATGAACCAATCCATGCGGACGAAACAGCTTTTGCAACACTTTTTTACCACAAAAACAGACTGGGCCCACAAAAAAAGGATTCGTCTGCAAAAAGAACATTGTTTGGAGTTGACATCAGCGAAAGAAACCACGCACAATCGTTTGTTTCACCATGGAAAAACACTAATTCTTCGGTTTATCATAACAATTGGCCTAATTCGTCTAATTCAACGAGCCAAAACACAGGGCTGTTTACAAGTAATTCAAGATTAACAACAAATCCAGTTAGACAAACCTCGTTCAGTTTTGAAGATCGATCCGTTCGGGAAAAAAACAAATTTCTTGACATGTGGAAAAACGAAACCCCGGTGCAAACGCTACCTCATTGGCTTACACCAAAACCATGTTTACCGAACGAACATCTCAAATCTAAACAAACATCAGTTCATCATATAAATTTGAATTCGTTGCAGAACGATTCTCATCTGTTTTTCAAGAAAACCGAGATGAAAGAAGGTTCCGGTACACACGTGTTTAAGAAAGTAAAAACGGATGAAAACGAGAACATCACAAAGATTCTTGGTGTTCCGATTGTTGAAAGTCGTTGTGAATCGAAGAAAACAGTAGAAGAAAATGGAAAGAAAAAACATGTTTCAGACATCGATTTAAACTTGTCTCTTGATGAGGAAGACGTGTTAGCTTCTTTACCAGAATCAGTTGTGAAGATTGCTACTATGGAGATAGACTTGGAGGCTCCAGCAGTTCTTGAATCTGATACGGATCCGGATCCGGTTGATGGTTCCATGGATAATACCCATTTGGAACTTGTTAACAATGCAGCCGAGGCTATCGTTTCCATTTCACGTTCTGAACCATCTGCAGACAAATTGTTATGGTTTGCAGAGGTTATTACATCTACAATTAAAGAAATGGATTACTTTGAATACATGACACTGCAACTTGAAGAAGAAACCGAAGAAGTTTATGATAATTATAAACCGATAAAAATGGAGGATCCGAAAGAGGAAACGAGCGGTTCGTTATTGAAACGGACACGTAGGATCGGACAAGGAAAAAGGGGAAGACAAAAGAGAGACTTTCAGAAAGATATATTACCAAGTATTGTTTCGTTATCGAGACGCGAAGTGACTGAAGATCTTCAAATTTTTGAAGAAGCATTGTCTGCTACTGGTGTTTCATGGCAATCTAATTGGACAAAACGGAAATCTGCTAGGGGCAGGCGGCGGTTGGTGGTGGCAGACACTCTGTGTGACTTGCCACCACCATCAACACCGCCATCGGTGGCGGCAGCAGAAAGTATATGTAGGGAATTGTCGTTAGAGAAAAATCTTGGAGGGTGGGGAAGGAGGACACGTAGGCTACCTCGACAAAGATGTAAAAATGGCGGGAAACATAATTCGTCTCCGGTTTTGAAATGTTAAGTATAGAAGATGGTTTGTTGTGCATAATTATGATTATGTAGACATCTTATATAATGTATCCTAACCTCTACAAGTCATGAAACTTGTCACAACAATATGTAAACATCATTTAAATTAGCTAACTTTGTTACCTATTTGATTCACCTTTTTCAAGTTACGTTAGTGTTAACCTTATTTCTTCATTCTTTTAATATATAAAAGCTAAATATAAAAGCTAAATAAATGTGATACTTTTCATAGTTTTACCAGATTTCTTACGGTGTGTTTGTTGTAGGGTTTAGGAAAAAACAATATTAATGGAAGTGATAGAATGTTCTTTGGCCGTTCAAAAAATAAAATTGAAGTGATGAATGATGATCGTTATTTTACTTGGTGGATATAAATAAATTTATAAAAGCCAAAAATGAATGTTTACACGTATGTTAATGGATTTTAGAAAGTGACATGTTTACTCGTAAAATAAAAGTTTGTAGAAAAATCAATTTTAAGTACGAGTAATAGACTAATGGTCTTTAGAATTTATTTTTTTTATTTGTGTTTTGACTTTTTAATTGATTGATGATACATCTTATTTCATAAAAATGCTATTTTTATTGAACAATCAAAAAAGTTTCCAAAACTATTAAAATTTTAATGTAATAATTATTAAATCAAATGTTGTCAAAAAACATACATACGTATATACATATACATATACATAATAATAATAATAATAATAAATAATAATAATAAATAATAATAATAATAATAATAATTCTTCTTCAGATTAATAATGCACAAAAAATGAAAAAGATGACTAACAAAAAGGTCCTACCGGGAGTCGAACCCAGGTCGCTGGATTCAAAGTCCAGAGTGCTAACCACTACACCATAGAACCAAGGATAACAGTATTTGGGTCAGTTTATTTATAAAATGTAAAATGTAAAATGTTTTCTCTTGTTAATCTGTCGTAAATAAATAACCAATCCCCTATCCTTTGCCATAAGGATAAATCAATCAATTTAACCTTTCTCGAGAAGAGATGTTTAAAAACCGTAGAAAGATTACTACTGAGGCATTGTCTTAGTGGTATATGAGAGGTGAGCTGTTTGTTTTCAATGAGTATGTGCAGATTCGATTCTAATTGCCGAAATCTAATTGGTACAACAATTAGCTTCTCGGAGGAGGTTTTTCCAACTTTCAACTGTACTACCGGGATAGTTGCGATTTGAGTTTCCTCCTAACGCGTGTTTGAGTGGTCCTGTAATTAGATTTAGTAGTTTTCTATACGATTTAAAAAGTATTTTTTTATCAAAAATTTGACTTTTTTGTATCGTTGGTCTCTCGATTATACACCAAATAGTGAACAGCGTCCCTTTCATTTTTTTCTGCTTACAGCATCCCTCTATTTTACAACTTTGAGATACAGAGTCCCTCCATCAACTTTCCGTTAAAAAAGTCCGTTAACTCCTATAATGTGACTTGCATGTGAGGATAAAATCGCCTTTTTCCCCATCTTCTTGATCTGAATCTATAACTTGCTAAACTTGTTCTTCCCCAAATAACAAACCCTAATTTGTTTTAAAAACTAAACATAAATCAAATTAAACTATCCTTATCTTCTGACTCTTTTTTGATTGCGACGTTCTCAATTTGGAGTTTTACAAGACTTCGGTCTCTGCACATCCACCTTTCATTACTCAATACTGGTAGTTTTAACTTCAAATGGAAGGTTAAAGTAAGTAATAGAGTCGATTCATTCCTATTCTTGTCACCGATTTCAATTTACAGTAGTGATACTTACACATCGTTAACTGGAGTTGATGAAAGTAGCCTGGTAAATGAGGTAGAAGAAGATGCCTTGTCAAATCTTGACAAAAAGTTCAATCCTGCTCTCTAGTGTTTTAAGGATGTGTACACTAGGTTGATGTTGTTGCTTTATCATGATTATCCGTTGTTGGAATATGTTTCGGTTACGGATTCGGGTAATTCGGTGAATGTTTGTTTTAACAGTAGTGATAAGATATCTCAATTTAGGGATTTGATACGTTCAGAGGATGCTTCTTCAAAGCTGGATCTATTCGAGAATCATAGTGAGTTTAACTGTTGTTATGTCCCGTTATAGAGATTGCCGGTTTCAGGGTACGTTATGAAGGGGGTAACTTTGGTATTAGTAGAGAGGGATGATGTTCATGATGAGAGTTATATCAACGTTGATGATGATGATAGTGATAAGGATGATGGTTTGGAACTAGATAAAGAAGCAGCTGCTTATCGTGAAGCTCTTATTGAGATCTTTAAGGAACAGAGGGGATCGATAAAAGGGCTTCCTTTAGTCGAACTCATGTGAAATCTTCTCAATTTCAAAGTGGTAAACTTTTTCTCTAAATTTTCAGTTTTGATGTTTTAGTTTTACTTTTGCGTATCATCCGCTTCAGATATGTCATCGTCATCACCATCAGTTGCAGGTTTCGATTGGTTGGTTTACGATATATGAATATAAATGTTGTAATAAATCAACTGAATATGAGTAATAGTATTTTAATTTAATTTAGACAAAATTTCATACTGAACTTTACATCAACTTTGACTCCCTGTCTTTTTTCTTTTTTTGTGCATCCCTCGTCCCTAATGTATCAGAAATCTTCATCCCTCGTCCTCCCGTCTATTTTCTGTCTATTTTGCCGTTACCCCCTATCACGTGCAGAGCATGTGAGGGTAAAAAGGTCGGAACGTAATTATATCTTCTTCTCTAATATTCAATTTAATCCCAAAATCATAAATCCTAATAAAATCAAATTCATCCCTCTCTTCCTCTTCTTCCCCTTTTCAATTGAAACCCTAATTTCAAAACTCCATTTTATCGATTACTAATATCTTCTAATTACACTACCCATTCTCATCTCCATTTTCATCAAGATCTTAAATCAACAAATATTAAAAAAACCTAAATCTAAATCCAAAATCAAATCACATTCAAAAGAAAATACTCATGAATTATAATCTATTAAATTATGGTACATCAACATTACGCTTTAGATTAATCACATAACTTACGAGACAACTCAATTAAATTATTATACAAAACAATATCACCAGACACATGACCATGTTCCATTTTTTGTAACCAGGATAAATATATAAAATTACAAACTCAGTCATGGATGTCGATTCAGTTTCTGATTCACTATCCGATTCACCACCAACATCGTCCTTGGTTTCTGATTCAAGTTTAAACCCTTGATTCAAGTCCGTCGTAGATTGTCGTCGACAACCCCATGCCACAGATTCTTCTTCTCTATCAGTCACCAAACCCTAACCCTAGTTGTTGTAGAGAAAAAGTCAATTTGGGGGAACTGAATTACGAACCTTTGGATTGTGAAAATTGATATATATAGCTCCAAACTCCCCGATTCTCCTGAATCATGGATTATTCATTTTTTGATGGGTGTTTTTGATACGCAGATCGAGTTCTGAATGTGCTGAATTTGTAATGAGCGTTTTGAAATTTAATTTTGTCAAAGGAAAGGAAAGAGGTTAATAGGAAAAAGAATGAAGATGGAGTGTAATTTTGTCAAAAGGAAAGAGGTTAATATGTAAATGACGAAAGTACCCTCACATGTTTAGCACATGACTGCACATAACAGTTGATTTTCACAGAAAGTAGATGGGAGGACGATGGATGTAGATTTTTGATACATTAGGGACGAGGGATGCACAAAAAAAAGAAAAAGGACATGAAGTCAAATTTGATGTAAAGTTCAGGGACGATGAATGAAATTTTGTCTTTAATTTATGTTTAGTTTTTAAAACAAATTAGGGTTTGTTATTTGGGGAAGAACAAGTTTAGCAAGTTATAGATTCAAATCAAGAAGATGGGCAAAAAGACGATTTTACCCTCACATGCAAGTCACATGATAGGAGTTAACAGACTTTTTTAACGAAAAGTTGACGCAGGGACTCTGTATCTCAAAGTTGTAAAATAGAGGGATGCTGTAAGCAGAAAAAAAACGAAAGAGACGCTGTTCACTATTTGGTGTATAATCGAGGGACCAACGACACAAAAAAGTCCAAAAATTTTGAAACAAGTAGTGTCACACAAGGGCCAAATGTTAGATTCGCCTATAGATAGATATCTAGTCGTAAAGATTTTCAACCACCTTAAATTTATTATAGTAGATGTACTAGCATGATCGTATTAATTAAAGATTTGCAATTATTTTTTAATCATATAATATAATAATGTTTGCGATTATATTGTCAAAAAGAAACTCTTTATAATATTTGATTAAAATTTCATTTGATATTTTATAAATCTAATCACTGTTATTATATATAATATAGATTACAATAGTTAATAGTTAAATACTCAATAATTATACAAAAGCTTAATACTCCATCCGTCTCATCTTGTTAGTCCAGTATTTATTTTTGGGTTATTCCAAATTAATAGTTCACTTCCATATAGATAAGCATAATAAGATGAATTTCCTTTATGCCTTTGCATATAAGATAAAAAGATGAATAAAAAAATAAGGAGTAAAAATGTAAACTAAAAAAAAAAAATACATATGACACTCACTTTTTATTAAATTGTGTATTTTTTGTCTGTAGACTATTAATATAGGACGGAGCTGTTGAATCCTATATTTTATGTTAATCAAAAAAGATTTATGGTAAAGACTAAATGTAACATATTGAAACAATATTTTTAACACAAATCATCTCATATTAATATAATATATTATATATTAGGGAGGTGATCTCATTCCTCACACATCACTTTTTGATCTATATACACTATTTTGCATGAAATCTCAATACTACCCTTGTATTAATCAACATTTTCATCTTTGTCTTTATCTAAAAGGAAGGATAAACTTGTCCATTTATGTAAAAAAGTGTGTATGAGATAAAAAATAGTGTGTGAGAATTCGTCTACCAAAATAATGGATACTTTAGAGATGATGGACCATAGTGACTAATCACATATTTAGATAGCATTCACAGGGTATCTGGATGAAATTAGCTAGAGCTGGAGCTGAAACTTATGGGCTAAAGCTGGAGCCAGTGGCGAAAACATAATTTTTTTTACCCGGGGCGATTTTTTATTTTTTTTTTAAAACGTAGCAACTTTTTTGAGAAAAATTTGGAGGTTTTTAGGCAAAATTTGGAGGTTTTGGGGCAAATTTGAAGGTTTTTGGGAAAAATATGGAGGCTATGGGGAAAAAAAAAAAAAAATTCCACCGTGGGCAAACTCGAAAAATTCAAAATTTTTACACTGAAAATTGCAAATCTATTGGAGGCTTGAAGCTTATTTTTCAATTCATAAGCTCTATATTTTTCATATGGTGTGTTTGGGTGAAACTAGCTGGAGCTGCAGCTTATAACAGGAGTTGGAACTTATGTACTAGAGCTGGAGCTAAAGCTTGTTTTTAAAGCTGGTACCTGGAGCTTATTATTTTTTATAAGTGTTTGGTAAACTAGCTAGAGCGTATTTTCCAGTTCATAAGCTCTACTTTTTTTCATAAGCTACTACAAGTAACTTATTTTTTAAGAGCTTATGATTTTCGTAAGCTCTACTTATTATGTCTACCAAACAAAGCTTATGACTTGAAGCTTATTGAAATCATAAGCTCAAACTCTCATAAACTCCAATAAGCTGGTGTGTCAAACACACCCATAAACTACTACAGTTCTTTATGGGATGGGGAAATCTCCTAAATTACAAGAGGGGAAGATAGAGGGTAAATAACCAGCATATCAGTCTGAAACTAGTGTAAATGAAATTCTGGAGAAAATACCGGACCAATGTCACAGCAGATTATTCACTTTCACTAGTTACTTCAAAACATCAAAAAATAGCTACAAATATCTAATCATATAAAGTGAAATTTTACAGCTTTGGGAGTAAAACCCTGTGTCATGCCAAACCCCACTCACTGGATGCAATCTAGTAAATACCCAACAAAAAAATAATAATCTAAAATCACTTCCTAATCGATCAAAGGCATCGAACCATCCATTGATTGAATTGTAGATTTCGAGCTGCTTTGCATGCTCATATCTTCACTCCGTTGCTTACTTTGTTGTGACCTCACAAATTCTTCAATTTTCTGCTTAAGTTGTGTGTCTGGAATCAGCATATCTGGTGTAAGATGTGAACGATTGAAGGGATCCGACTGCAATTTAGTTTAATTCCATCATTTCATTAAAAACATTATGATCAATGAGCAATTGTTCAGAAAAACAAATGTAAAGATTAAGATCTTACTGCATCGCTTAGAAGATGCCTTTGAATTACTGGTCGGTCTACTATCATTCTTGAAGATGGTAAAATGACCGGATCTTTCATCAGAGTATACTGCAGGGTATAATACGTAAATAAGAGAACAATATGAGGTCATTTATGAAAAGTGACTTATATTGAGACAAGCAAAGATATTAATGTCAACTACAAAAGATTGGATTGGTGGACAACTTTACCTGTTAAGAATACAGGCCCAAATTTCAATTTGGGTCAAAATTGTCACACTTAGTTTTATTTTACCTGAATTGGGTCAAGGAATTCATCTGGAATATCTCCAAGTATAGCTTCTGCATCCATAGCTTCTGATGCTGCAGCTTTAGCTTTTTTGCCAAGATCATCAAATGCGTTTATGATTCTTGGATCTTCACCAATTCTTCTAAGAACATTTGAAGCTTCTGTGAATATCTGCAGATGATCCGTACAGTATAAAACATCAGATGATGTTTATGAAGAATATGGGTCAATATAGTGACGAACTTATAACGAAGAAGAGAAAAACTAAAAAGGTACCTGGTCGTTATAGGAGCGTCCATCCTTTGTAATTGCAGATGGGAAAATATTCTCATGATCACCATTTGCCAGATGAACATAAATGTTGACGATCTTCAAGATAAAAAAAATAATTAAAATTACATACATTTTACTTAGAAATCTGAAAAAGAGATGAGTAATCACACAAACCTGCTTTAGCAATTGTTTTGGCCGAAACTCGTACTTCTCAGGATCTTTCAAGCTTAAAGATTTCCTTTGGGGCCCAACAAGTTGTAATAGAAAGTAATTTAACATACTGGCCACTCTTTCAACCTGCATAAAATAAACAATAATGATTAAACTGATTAATTTGTAAGCCGACAACAAGATTATATTTGATGTCGTCGATGGGGAAAAAAAAATACCATTTCGGGTAGCAGAAAAGGAGCTGTAATTTGCTCGGTGGAGAATGCAAGCATGCTAACATCTTCCATAGCCAACTTCATGTCAATCCTTATAATCTACATACAAACACAGAAAAACATATCCAAATCAACCAACTCATGTAAATAAGAAACAAATGCCACCTTGGATTAAAAACATATACTATATTTTATTGGGTATAGAGAAAACAAACATTTTCTTGAGAGTGAAAAAGTCTAGTTCTCTCCTGCCTTTCTTGTGCAGGTCTTTGTTCCCATTCGATTGTGTTCGACATCTCAGCTTCAAGTTCTTTGAGTTCAAGAATCTTGTTCAGACTTTCATCAAGAAGAAAGATACTGTCGTTGATTAGGAAGTTTAAGAAGTTTAGGTATACACCCTTTTCCTCTTCTTTAGCAATCTGAATTTGAAATTAAAAAAAAAAAACAACATTAGACGAATATAAGCGACTTGTTTCAAACTTTCTCAAAATACCTATATGAAAACTATACTTATATTACCTGTTTCCAAGCATTTTGGTGGACAGGAACCTGCCAAAGATACTCCAGAAGTTCGGCAATGTTATGCCGAATGTTGAATTTGTCATAGAACTGTACAACAGTTGGAAAGTGTAAATCTTTCTTTAGGATACGAAAAAAGAAGGAAATTTTCAGACAATTTTACTTAAAGTGGTATCATTAAGCATGTAGTACTAACATTGATGATATAATCAAGAAACAAATACCTGAGTGTGGGACCCTGTGAACTCGATGTCAACATAAAGTTTCAGAAGATTTTTCACAAGATACTGGACCGAGAGTTGGTCCCCCTCGAAAAGTGAACTAGTGACAGACGATGTGTCACTGAGACAAAAGATATTTAAAAACCCGTAAGGATTCATACTTATTTTAGGTATCCAAAATAAAATTATCCATTTCTGAGCACATAATATATAATTGTAATTAATCTGTATTGAAATATGAAGTACCTTCTACGAGGCATCCAGCAGTTGAGGACTTCGACCATTTTCGCTCTTAAGTAAGGATTTCTAATGTACTCAGGACTTGCCATGAACATAATGATAAAATTCATAAACTCATCCTGTAATTTATAGACAGTTAAAACTCCATAAGCAACGTAAATGAGCATTAAAAAGTAAAAAAGTTTACAACTTTTTTTACCAGCTTTACACCATCAAGTGCTCGTGGTATCCGAGAAGCAAAAATAAGCAATTCCATGATATCTTCGACAAAGTGTTCAGGCATACATGCGAATTCCATTGGGCAAGATTGCGGTAGAGGCATTTTGAAACCACCTAAACGACCTACCAACCAAACCACCATTAACTGATAGAACGATAGTGCGTGTTGAAGAAGTCCTCCATCCTAACATGCAATAAAAAATATGTACAGTCACATGATCTAAACTCAGCAAAATTTGAGCATGTATATGCAACAAATGGATAATTGTATAAAAATGTACTACCTTCATACCCATTTAAGTGTCCACTGGAGAAATCACTACAATTCAGTAAAGGGTAATTATTTAACTTTTAGAAGAGTCCATTTTGCCATTTCTTCCAGAGATACATTTTTTTGTGAAAATATATATGGGTAAAATGAAAACTTGGTACTTTACTTTTTAAAGTGGACATTCTTATTGGAACACACTAATATTGAAAAGTGAACCCATTTGTTTTACACCAGAAAGAACCATCAAAGATTCAAGCGTCTCAATTTAAGGTAATGGTCTGTAGTTCAGATCATGTTTACATTTGTTTGACGTGGCACCTGAAAACAGGTCATATTAGGTGATAATCGTATATGATTTTATTATTATTTACAACTTAGACTTAGATGGCATAACTTGGGGTAGAGAAAGATGATAATCTAATATAGAAATGTGATCAAATTTGGTTAGAGTACTTCTAATGTAATGCCCTAGAAAAGAAAAAATAGTATACCCTTAGTATCTGAGCTTCGTAACATAGTTTCTCTTGTGTAAATGAATCAATTTCCTTCTCAAGCCTGGCAATGTCTTGAGCCAGTCGTGGTGAAGGTGCTTGCTCCTGCATGGTTTTTAAGGTTGAGAGGTTATCCTCACACCTTGAAATATCCTGCAGATCAGTATATATATATATATATATATATTATTATATATATCCAAACCCTAATATCCATATATTAGCAAGTGAATAAATATTCGGATTAAAAAAAAGGGAATAGTGGTGTTGTCTTACCTGCACAAGATGCTTGAAGTCTGAAAAGGCTTTCAGCAGCCCTAAATTTAGGACCCGTGCAGTCATAAAGAAACATTCACAAATAAATGAATAACTAGTAGATTCATGTTGACTTCGAGCAGCAATGTTTTCTCTTTCGCTACTATTGGTTGGATTGTTTTTATTTAACCATTCAGTAACTTCCTCTGAAGATGCGTGGAGGGCAGTTAGTTCTCTGTATTCATTTAAGAATCAGATTATGAAAATAATAAAAAAACATAATGTCACATTAAATTGTCAATGTATCTTACTTGAAGTTCAAACGCGAACCGTAAAATACATATTTAGGATCAATTTTGTCCTTCTTAGTTGAATTAGCGTCCAAGAACGGTTCACACAGTCGCAGCATTACAGCACTAAGGTTTACAAACATGCCCGAGCTTGCAGAAGAAATTGGATCCACCTATCACCCAATGAATTAAATAAAGACGAGCATCAGCACTAAGCCAAGCCAAAATCGTATATTCCATTCCAATAAAGAAATACACCAGATCCATACTTTGAAATAACATGCTAGAAGAAGCACCATAAACTATGGTTTAAACGTAACTTTTTCACGTTAAGCATGTTAGTCCCTAGTTCTAAAATAAACATCTTACCTGTATATGAGCCCTAGATGCATTTTTGTTGATGACTTCAGCAATATACTGAAGCACATTCTCACGTGTACCTGTATTTTTTAGAAGGGACCTCAGAATTTCAGCCAAGCCATCATACAAGTTATTCATGACAGTTTTAATTGTCGTGAACAACGATAAAAGATCAGCAGGGCGTCGTGTTGACGATTCCGAAAAACACTGCTGGCTGCAAATCCCAAACATAACTATCAAACTAATACATCGAATCCAGATACACATGAAAAAAAAAACACACACACAAACCATAACAATATATAATCAAGAACTTAACAACTTCAAACTCACCCAACATCAGGTTGACCCTTGAATATACTCTGATCAGGAAGCGCACTAACATGAAAAAAAGGACCCAAAATACTAGTCATCTCAATAACCCGCCCGTTCAAATAAGCACCTTTCGGTATCCACCACGGATGACTCACCAACGCCCTCACACCAACCGGAAAACTAATCAAATACATCAACGCCCTCAACGGCTGCTGAAAATTTCCAAGGGCCGAACACTTCAACACAATCCCTCTCAAATCCTCATACAACTGTTTCAAAATCGGTTCCATTGTTTCAAAATCCGAATCCTTAAACAACTCATCTAAAAAACCAGGACACGAAACACCACCACTACTACTCCCACTCCCACTGCTACTAAACTGATCGATCGAACTTGATACCTCATTAAAAACAAGCGGTAACAATGGCGAAACATTCGATTTAGTCCTTTCGGGATCAGGAAACATATCAGGATTACCTAAATGAATCCTACAATAGGAAACAGCTAGTTTCTTAGCTTGATTAACAACTAATTCCATCTGTGCCCTAACTGATTTATCTTTCATGTTACTAATTTTCTTACCTTCATCATAAGCACGACGATACACACCAATTAGGTATTGAAAAGGCGATTCAGGTGATGAATTGTTGAATGTACCTGATAATCGATCAACAAGAACACGTTCCATTAAATCTGTAGATAGTCTTAGTTCAGCTCCTTCACTTAAAATCTCGGCTGCAGTCATTTGTAAGTAAACAATTCGTGTATCGTTAACCATTGAATCGGTTAGGGTTACGAGAAAGATTTTGCGGAGGATTATGTCTTCGATTTCTTCCGGCGATCGCTGCGGTTTTGCGGTGGTTGTTGACATGATTACAGAGTTGAGTTTGATTGAAGAGTGTGAAAATGTGTAAAGAAGAAGGATCAAGTAAGGTTTTTGTTTTGTTCTATTTTTTGAGAATTTTGCTTCTTGATTGTCAAGAAAGACATCTCTTTTTTAGTGGTTTTTTCATTGTCGAATTTTTATATAGATATATAGATATAGATATAGATATAGATATAGATAAATAGATACAGTCATATACTGAACCTAGATTTCTCACTAAAAGTGAAAAAAGTCATGCAAAAAACAAAACATACCGGAATCGATACGCACCAGACAAACAACAAAACGTATAAATTAGCTAAACAACTAACTAACCATGAAGGTAAAACAAGGGGCCAACCGATCACCACAACAACCAAACTATACAAACAAAAACTACACCATCACAAACTAACAAGGAAATGTACAAGACGAGGTAAACAAAGATCATAGAACACAACAAACTTACGAAACCTTCAACGAAACAAAATACCAGTCGAATCATACCCCAATATAATCCACTGCCTTGGACGCCTTCTTGCCCCTAAAAATTCTTAGGATTCTTTCATGTGGCAACATCTTCTCACATATCTGTTGAGTGCGAAGAATAATTAAACAAAGAAGAGAAGCTGCTGCTGCTGACTTCGCCAACGCGAGAAAAACAAAAGAGAAGGCTCGTGAGCGCGAGAACTGGTCGGCCATAAGTTTCTAGATTAAGGAAATTTGTTCCCTAAGTTGTTTCCTTTTTCGTTTTTGCCTATAAATAAGACTCAATGTAACCCATAACAATCTACACGGAAAATATAGTGAAAAATCTCTAGTTTGCGCCCGTGGAGTAAACTCTTCTCCGTGTTTTGGAGTTAAGATATAACCACGTTAAATCCTGTGTCATTTATCTTTATTTATTTATGCTTTATTATTCGTTTTTCGTTCGTGGGTAAGTGATTTTGGTTAAATCACTTTTCTTGTTGGGGCCTTCTGAATTCCTAACAAGTGGTATCAAAGCTTAGGTTTGATTTTACGGGCACGATGGCGAATTGGAAGCAAGAAAGAAAAACGAAGTTGTTGTTGATGTTCAATTCACGATCGCGAGAAAAACAAAGGGAAAAAGCTCGCGATCGCGAGGTTTGCACAGCCAGTTTTGGTTTTTTCTTTTTTATTAAATGACGGTGTAGGGATTTGTCTTGCAACATGTATCGAGACCAGGTGACTTAGTTGTTCGCGATGAACTCATGGTGTCACACCCCCAAATAGGGCCTGGGGTATTTGTGACTAATTATATCAAATCACAATTTGTATAAACGAGAACGACTCTATATGATACGTTATATTGAGTTTTGCAGCGGAAGATAAATAGGTTACATTGTATATAATGAACAACGCATTAAATGTCTTTAATTGATATGATATGTAATGAAGACTCCAAGCATAGCAAGCAATCATCATCAATTTAGCAAGTGTAAGTCTTTCAAATTATCCATGAATGACTTGTTGAAATGTTGCTTTCAATTAGCAAATACACAGCGGAAGCATTATGTAGAACCTGAGAATAAACATGCTAAAAATTGTCAACCAAAAGGTTGGTGAGTTCATAGGTTTATCATAAATATGATTTCAATAATAGTGTTAGACCACAAGATTTAATAAAGTTGATATAGAAATATCAATATAAAGTGTTGATTGATATAGAAATACCAATCTAAAAGTAATGCCGAGTTTGTAATATCGCGACTAAACAAAAGTTACCCCGTGACACTTGTTATTCGTGTCGTTGAATCATTATTATGTAGTCAAAGACCAACGGTCATCTGACTAGAGACGCCACTCTCAGTAGCGCTACTCACAATAACTAAGCTTGCATCTTATACCTTAGCAATTAACGATATTACGGCAGAGATTTAGCATGACAAAGCATGTATATAGCATAAAAATTTGAGTACTTGTGTCTAAATGTAAAATAGTTATAAAAGTTGCGCATGTATTCTCAGCCCAAAAATATATATAAAAAGGGAGCTATGAAAACTCACGATACTGTATTTCGTATTTCGTAGTAATTACGCATATGATGTAGTGACCCGAACTTTTCCATGTTTATATATATTAAATGAAATTGTTATTTACGTGATTAAGTGTTTCCAACATGTTAAGCAATCAAACTTTTTAAGACTTGATTAATTGAAATAGGTTTCATATAGACAATTGACCACCCAAGTTGACCGGTGATTTACGAACGTTAAAACTTGTAAAAACTATATGATGACATATATATGATTATATATATAGTTAACATGATATTATGATAAGTAAGTATCTCATTAGGTATTTTAACAATGAGTTATATACATAAAATTGAGTTTATTGAATTAAGAAACTCGAAACGGTATATATAACGATTATCGTTATAACAACGTCTTACTAAATACATATGAATCATATTAAGATATTGATACACTATGTTTAATCATGATAAATGATAAGTAAACATGTCATTAAGTGTATTAACAATGAACTACATATGTAAAAACAAGACTACTAACTTAATGATTTCGAAACGAGACATATATGTAACGATTATCGTTGTAACAATATTTAACTGTATATATATCATACTAAGATATATTAATATATCATAATATCATGATAATGTAATAATTTAATATCTCATCAGATATAATAAATATTGGGTTAACAATATTTAACATGATCGTTAACTTAAAGGTTTCAAATCAACATTTACATGTAACGACTAACGATGACTTAACGACTCAGTTAAAATGTATATACATGTAGTGATTTAATATGTATTCATACACTTTTGAAAGACTTTAAGACACTTATCAAAATACTTCTACTTAACAAAAATGCTTACAACTACATCATCGTTCAGTTTCATCAACAATTCTACTCGTATGCACCCGTATTCGTACTCGTACAATACACAGCTTTTAGATGTATGTACTATTGGTATATACACTCCAATGATTAGCTCTTAGCAGCCCATGTGAGTCACCTAACACATGTGGGAACCATCATTTGGCAACTAGAATGAAATATCTCATAAAATTACAAAAATATTAGTAATCATTCATGACTTATTTACATGTAAACAAAATTACACATCCTTTATATCTAATCCATATACCAACGACCAAAAACACCTACAAATACTTTCATTCTTCAATTTTCTTCATCTAATTGATCTCTCTCAAGTTCTATCTTCAAGTTCTAAGTGTTCTTCATAAATTCTATAAGTTCTAGTTTCATAAAATCAAGAATACTTCCAAGTTTGCTAGCTTACTTCCAATCTTGTAAAGTGATCATACATCCTCAAGAAATCTTTGTTATTTATAGTAGGTTATCTTTCTAATTCAAGGTAATACTCATATTCAAACTTTGGTTCAATTTCTATAACTATAACAATCTTATTTCGAGTGGAAATCTTACTTGAACTTGTTTTCGTGTCATGATTCTGCTTCAAGAACTTTCAAGCCATCCAAGGATCCTTTGAAGCTAGATCTATTTGTCTCTTTTCCAGTAGGTTTATACACAAAACTTGAGATAGTAATGATGTTCATAACATCATTCGATTCATACATATAAAGCTATCTTATTCGAAGGTTTAAACTTGAAATCACTAGAACATAGTTTAGTTAATTCTAAACTTATTCGCAAACAAAATTTAATCCTTCTAAATTGACTTTTAAAATCAACTAAACACATGTTCTATATCTATATGATATGCTAACTTAATGATTTAAAACCTGAAAACACGAAAAACACCGTAAAACCGGACATACGCCGTCGTAGTAACACCGCGGGCTGTTTTGGGTTAGTTAATTAAAAATTATGATAAATTTTGATTTAGAAGTTGTTCTTCTGGGAAAATGATTTTTCTTATGAACATGAAACTATATCCAAAAATCATGGTTAAACTCAAAGT
This sequence comes from Rutidosis leptorrhynchoides, assembly GCF_046630445.1. Taxonomy (NCBI): domain Eukaryota; kingdom Viridiplantae; phylum Streptophyta; class Magnoliopsida; order Asterales; family Asteraceae; genus Rutidosis; species Rutidosis leptorrhynchoides. Next base: position 250,654,036 of record NC_092341.1, read on the forward strand.
GGAAGTATGTTTTCCAAAATGGTCATCTAGACGTCGTTCTTTCGACTGAAATGACTACCTTTACAAAAATGACTTGTAACTTATTTTTCCGACTATAAAACTATAGTTTTTATGTTTAGATTCATAAAATAGAGTTCAATATGAAACCATAGCAATTTGATTCACTCAAATCGGATTTAAAACGAAGAAGTTATGGGTAAAACAAGATTGGATATTTTTTGATTGTTGTAGCTACGGGAAATATTGTAACAATTCTATACAAATCATATCCTAGCTAACTTATATTGTATTATACATGTATTCTAATGTAATCTTGGGATACCATATACATGTATGCAAATGTTTTGACATATCATATCGACCCATGTATATATATTATTTGGAACAACCATAGATACTCTATATGCAGTAATGTTAGAGTTAGCTATACAGGGTTGAGGTTGATTCCAAAAAATATATATACTTTGAATTGTGATCTAGCCTTAGACGTGTATACACTGGGTCGTGGATTGATTCAAGATAATATATATCGATTTATTTCTGTACATCTAATTGTGGACAACTAGTTGTAGGTTACTAACGAAGACAGCTGACTTAATAAACTTAAAACATTAAAACGTATTAAAAATGGTGTAAATATATTTTGAACATACTTTGATATATATGTACATATTTGTTATAGGTTCGTGAATCGACCAGTAGCCAAGTCTTACTTCCCAACGAAGTAAAAATCTGTGAAAGTGAGTTATAGTCCCACTTTTAAAATCTAATATTTTGGGATGAGAATACATGCAGTTTTATAAATGTTTTACGAAATAGACACAAGTAATTGAAACTACATTATAGGGGTGAATGATCGAAGCCGAATATGCCCCTTTTTCTTGGTAACCTAAGAATTAGTAAACCGATCTACTAATTGACGCGAATCCTAAAGATAGATCTATTGGGCCTAACGAACCCCATCCAAAGTACCGGATGCTTTAGTACTTCGAATTCGTTTTTATCATGTCCGAAGGATTTCCCGGAATGATAGGGGATATTCTTATATGCATCTTGTTAATGTCGGTTACCAGGTGTTCACCATATGAATGATTTTTATCTCTATGTTTGGGATGTATATTGAAATATGAAATCTTGTGGTCTATTATTATGATTTGATAATAAATAGGTTAAACCTATAACTCACCAACATTTTTGTTGACGTTTTAAGCATGTTTATTCTCAGGTGATTATTAAGAGCTTTCGCTGTTGCATACTAAAATAAGGACAAGATTTGGAGTCCATGCTTGTATGATATTATGTAAAAACTGCATTCAAAAAACTTATTTTTGATGTAATATATTCTTATTGTAAACCATTATGTAATGGTCGTGTGTAACCGTATATTTTAGATTATCATTATTTGATAATCTACGTAATGCTTTTAAACCTTTATAGATAAAATAAAGGTTATGGTTGTTTTAAAAAATGAATGCAGTCTTTGAAAAACGTCTCATATAGAGGTCAAACCTCGCGACGAAATCAATTAATATGGAACGTTTATAATCAATATGAACGGGACATTTCAGTTGGTATCCGAGTGTTAGTCTTAGAAAACCAGAAATTTGCATTAGTGTGTCTTATCGAGTTTGTTAGGATACATTAGTGAGTCTGGACTTCGATCGTGTTTTTCTTCAAAAACGATTGCTTAACATTTTTTTGTTGTTGGAAACAATATATTATTAACATGTAAATATTATGTGATATATTAATCTCTTAACGTGTTTGATATTGTGTGATAGATGTCTACCTCTAGTACAAATCCCATTGATTCACCTAATAATAATGAAGAGTCGAATATATTTTGGGAAGATTCACAAATTCCCGAAGAGGAACCGGAAGAAGAGGAACCGGAAGAGGAGGAACCAGAAGAGGAGGAATCGGAAGAAGAGGAACCGGAAGAGGAGGAACCGGAAGAGGAGGAACCGGAAGAAGAGGTTCCGGAGGAAGAAATATTGATACCTATAGTAAATCGATTAAATAAAAGAAAATCCTCAACCAACGGACCAAAGTTAATAATGGTCAATGGTGTTTCCGCCGAGGAAGCAAAATATTGGGAAGATTACCAATTTTCCGATGAATCGGATCCCGATGAGGATTCCGATGATGTTATAGAAATTACCTCGACCCAATTTAATAAAGCGAAAGAAAATAATAAGGGAAAAGGTATAAAAATAGAGAAACCCGATTCCAACCCCGATGAACTTTATATGTATCGACAACATCCGTATTTCCTAAAATGTAACAATGACCCGGGAACCTCTAAACCACCAGGTTTTTCTAAAACATTATGGAAAACGACGGCTCATATTAGAGGAACACCATATATTCCTAGAAAATTAGGAAAACGAACCAAGTCCGAAGAAGAAGAAACCAGTGATTCAGATTAGAGGGTTGTAATTGATGTGCGTAGAGGTGTATACAAAATAGTTATATTTTTGCTACAAAATACTATTAAATACGATACAATTTTACACAAGATACTTATTTATTTATAGAATGGATATACCTAAACCTTGCTACAACACTTATAGGCAGTGTACCTAATCGTACAGTAGTGTAATTTTTAGTAAGTCCGGTTCGTTCCACAGGGAGACTTAGCCAAGTTTAACGCTATATTTTTAACTTATGATTGTAAAAATACAAAAATATATATAAGTAGTATTATTATTATAAAAGGGGGTTTTTTTACCGTTTAATGACCGGTTTGCCGATTTTAAAACTTTAGTCGCAGTTAAAACCTAATGTAAAATATTAAAAATAAATATAACTTAAATTAAAGCGTAAATTAAATAACGGTAATGAAATTGCGATAGATAAAAGTGCGATAAAATAAAATTGCGATAATTAAAGAGTACGATAATTAAAAGTGCAATTAAATAAAATGACAATAAATAAAAGTGCGATAATTAAAAGTGCAATTAAATATGAAATAAAATAAATTATGCTTATTTAAACTTCCGTAATCATGATGTTTGACGTGTTGATTTTAGTTTATTCCCATGGGTTAATTGTCCTTTGTCCTGAATTATTTGATATGTCCATACGGATTTGTCCATAATAGTCCATCAGTCATAATCATAAAATGCGAAAGTCTTTGTCAAATTATTCTTATTCCCGAAGTCAAATATTCCAACTAATTGGGGACTCGAATTGTAACAAGGTCTTAATACTTTGTTTAGTGAATACACCAGGTTATCGACTGCGTGTAGTCCAAGGTTTTACTACTTTGTTAACAATTACACCAATTACCCTTGAATGTAATCCACCCCTGTTTCAACAAGTCTATTAGCTATTAATCCAGTTCCGTGTCCGGTAAAATGAACAATTATTGGTATTTATAGATATCCTGCCCACCGTACCCAGTCAAGCGTATGTGGTTATATATAAATACGTCAAATTATAAGTCTATATATTAAATTAATGAGGTATCGTTTAGTTAATATAAAGCCCATTAATAGCCCATAGTCTAATTTCCACAAGTGTCGTTCTTTTGTCCAAACCCCAATTATGGTACACAGCCCAATTACCCAATTTTAATATTTAGCCCATGATGTTATGCGAGGTGTATATAAAATAGTTTATTAATTTTAGCAGAAAACACTATTAAATACGATACAATTTTACACAAGATATTTATTTATTTATAGAATGGATATACTTAAACCTTGCTACAACACTTATAGGCAGTGTACCTAATCGTACAGTAGTGTAGTTTTTAGTAAGTCCGGTTCGTTCCACAGGGAAATCTTTAAACAAAGCTCAACGCTATATTAGTTTACTTTTATAAAAATACAAACATATATATAAGTAATATTATTATTATAAAGGGGGGGTTTTTACCGTTTAATGAACGGTTTGTCGATTTTAAAACTTTAGTCGCAGTTAAAACCTAATGTAAAATATTAAATAAATAAAAGACTTAATTTAAAGCGTAAAGTAAATAACGATAATGAAATTGCGAATAATAAAAGTGCGATAAAATAAACTTGCGATAATTAAAAAGTACGATAATTAAAAGTGCAAATCAATAAATAAAAGTGCGATAATTAGAAGTGCAATTAAATATAAAATAAAGGAAATTAAATATGAAATAAAAGAATTATGCTTATTTAAACTTCCTTAATCATGATGTTTGACGTGTTGATTTTAGTTTTATGCCCATGGGTTAATTGTCCTTTGTCCTGGATTATTCAATATGTCCGTCTGGTTTTTGTCCATAACAGTCCATCAGTCATAAATATAAAGTGCGAGTGTCCTCGTCAAATTATTATTATACCCGAAGTTAAATATTCCAACTAATTGGGGATTCGAATTGTAACAAGGTTTTAATACTTTGTTTAATGAATACACCAGGTTATCGACTGCGTGTAAACCAAGGTTTTACTACTTTGTTAACAATTACACCAATTACCCTTGAATGTAATTTCACCCCTGTTTTAATTATTCTAGTGGCTATTAATCCATTCCCGTGTCCGGTTAAATGAACGATTATTCGTACATATAAATACCCCGCCCATCGTGTCCGATTGAGTGTATATGGTAATTTATAGGGACGCTCAATTGTAAATCTTTATATTAACATTAAGAAACTATCATTTAGTTAAACAAATATAAAGCCCATTAATAGCCCATAGTCTAATTTCCACAAGTGTCGTTCTTTTGTCCAAACCCCAATTATGGTACAAAGCCCAATTACCCAATTTTAGTAATTAGCCCAACATCATGATTACTTCGTTTTAAATAAGCATAATAATAACTTAGCTACGAGACATTAATGTAAAAAGGTTGAACATAACTTACAATGATTAAAAATAGCGTAGCGTTACACGGACAGAATTTTGACTTACACCCTTACAACATTCGCTAACATACCCTTATTATTAGAATTAAAATTAAAATTAAAATTAAAATATAAATTATATATATATATTTTACGTATATATGAGAGAAGAGAGAAATAGAATTTTGATCAGAATTCGGTTGGCTTTATAGGGATTTTCGATTTTTGGGGCTCCGCGACTCGCGGCAAAAGCCTCTTCAAACTCCGCGAGTCGCGGAGGATGAATTTACAGCTCACACCCTTGGAGTCTTTCTCTGCCGACGGTTTTATAATATATATATATAATAAATATATAATTAATATAATTAATTATATATTATATTATATTTATATGCATAGTTAATTTGTAATTTTTAGTCCGTTGCGTCGAGCGTTGAGAGTTGACTCTGGTCCCGGTTCCGGATTTTCGAACGTCCTTGCGTACAATTTTATATTTTGTACTTTGCGTTTTGAATCTTGTACTCTTGTAATTTCGAGACGTTTCTTATCAATAATTGGAACCTTTTTTATTGTCTTTTGTACTTTTGAGCTTTTTGGTCGTTTGCGTCTTCAATTCGTCGAATCTGTCTTTTGTCTTCCCCTTTTATTATTTAAATGAATATCACTTGTAAATAGAACAATTGCAACTAAAAGCTTGTCTTTCTTGAGGAATAATGCTATGAAATATATGTTCGTTTTTAGCATTATCAAATATTCCCACACTTGAGCGTTGCTTGTCCTCAAGCAATATCGTCTTGAAATACTAGAATCACTTCTTTATTCTTCACACTTTGTACATCAGTGATTTCTATACGGCGGTATAAACAATGGTAGTAACGATATGGTTTACAGTCCCACATGACTATAAAAATTTAGATCCATTAAGGAAATTGGATCTTTATGAAAACATTTGATCTTTTGAAAATTAAATCTAGTTTTTACCCTAGATAAGTTTTCCGGGATAACCCTTTACCGGTGTTTGCAAAATATTTTTGTGGGTTTGGTGGGTTTCAGATTTGAAAATTTTAGCTCAAAACTTGCTGTTTTGTGTCACCCACTTGCTAACCTTGTATTTGGAAAGCAACACGTTCGGTTTACTTGTCACGTATATTACCTTTCGGTAAACTACCGTCCGGTTGTAAAGGAAAGCGTTGAACAAGCAACTGTTAAGGCAATGTCCCCTGACATGCTTTTGATTATGGTCTATAACGTGTCGGACGCAATTAATATCCTTGGTAGGAGCAATAGTAAAGCTCACCCTTATAATTTTTCGGTCTGGCACAAGGTCCTGTCTTTGACCACTATGCAACCACCGTTCTTACGGTTGACACCCGATTTAGTTCAGGTGACCTAATGAATTCCAGGTGAATTCCTAGGATTTTACGTTCAATGGTAATGAACGCATTGAAAATAGGGTTTTCAGAAAACAAATCGGTTTGTAATTTTGATCAAAATATTTTCTCGTTTAAGCTCGAGTTTAGATATCATCGAATTCCATGAGTTTGTAATTCTCAATCTTTAAGGTCAATCTCTAGGATTGAGTAATATCAGTCTTAAAAGCTGATTTTTAATCTTTAAGGAGATTATCCTTTCTGGGGATCTGATTCATTAGTCTTATCAAGCTAATTTGCACGGTGCCCCCCCCCATTGTACGAGATAAATCCTTCTCATGGTTAGGATAAATCTGACCACTTGGCGACCCTGTTTAATGCTGAGGTCCGTGGATTTCCTGCTGATTTTAGTGATGACTTTTCTAGATTTTTCGTCAACCTACAGCTGGTCTGGACGACAACTTCATGACCTAAATCAAGAAGCGCGTGTCTTTTTCGGAAGACTTTACTTCCTTTTAATGATGGAATTGATTCATCGTGTAGATCCATCTCTTCTTTTCTTTCATCGGGTAAAACAGTTTAATTTAGTCCAAAGCAAAAGTATTTTCAGTTATTTGTTACAGATATATGTGACATATGTTTAAAATAACTTGGTAAATTTTCCCACACTTGGCTTTTTATTTTTCTTTTTATCGTCCTCTATTCCATTTTAAATGAATTTTGACATTTTAGTTTGTTTCTTAATTTATGTCCTTTCCGAGGTAACAATAATTTCGGTGTTAAAACCTAGTTTTATCGTTCATAAATAAACATGATTTTGAATTCATTTAATTGAAAATTTTGAAAAATTTTACTAGAATTGGGTAGTCAGTATATAAGACTAGGGCTGTTCTTTATTATCAGAGAGCACTAGATTCTAATACAACTACTACTTTACTAGTATTTTTAATGGTAACCAAGTGTTTAAGATAAAAATTTTAAAATCCGAAAGAATTTAACCCCTTCCCACACTTAAGATCTTGCAATGCCCTCATTTGCAAGAAATCAGTAACAATTTAAATTATTGAGGGTGATTTGTGTGAAAATGATTAAATTTTTACCAAAGTTTCCAAATATATTGGCGTTTGTTTGCTGAATGATAAATGGTGCACATCATTTGTTCATTCCGTCTTGTTGTTATTTCACATATATTTTGCATCTTGTCGTCAAAATTAGTTGCTTTTGCTGAACTTAATGCCAGTCTTTGAAAATGCGTTGTTTTACCCTGTTGTGTACATAAGATAAACTGCAAACATATATACATATTTTTGAAGTTTGGTATATTACCCCACATTCAAAAATTATTAAAATCTAAGAATAAAAGTTAGATAATTATAAAAATGATTACAATATTAACAAAAGTATTAAACATATCAATAATTATAAATTACAAAATAAAAAAAAAATAATAAGTAAACTAAGGATGATATTGGTACCAATAGGGGTTCCAGGCATAACCATAAGTGCTATAGAATGCTTCGGCAGGGTCATACGTAGGATATGGTGGCTGCATCTCTATAGACCAAGGAGGGAAGATGGGTTTCGGTGTAGGAATATAGTTTCTACCTATATGTTGGCAATGAGCTATGATCTGGTTCTGATGAACTTGCCAATCTTCAAATGCTCTCTGTCTAGCATTTTCGTATTCCTGAGAAGCTATAAACCTATGCATTTCTTGCATCTCATTCCCCCCTCCTACATTACCTTCTTGCTGGTTTCTCTCTACCTGTGGATGTCTACCATGGTATCGTACTGCGGCGTTATTTCGCCTCTTCAAAACTTTCGCACCATGGTATACATTTAAACCTATAGTATCGCGGGGTTCCGGCTCTTCTAGTAATAATCCCCCCCGACTTATATCCACACCGAGATATTCACCAATCAAAGTAATAAAAATACCACCTCCTATTATGCTATGTGGTCGCATCCCCCGAACCATAGCTGATAAATAATAACCCACACAATATGGTATACTTACAGCGCTTTGTGGGTCTCGAATACACATATGGTAAAACAAATCCTGTTCATTTACTTTTTCTTTGTTCTTACCCCTTTGTGTAATCGAATTAGCTAAAAACCTATGTATCACTCTTAATTCGGCTCTATCTATATCCAAATAAGAGTAATTTCCCCCTTTGAAACGGTGATGGCTTGTCATTTGACTCCACACACCGTGTGTATCAAAATTTTCATCTATCTTTCTACCGTTTAGTATCAATCCTCTACAATCGGCAGACGCTAACTCCTCAGGCGTATATATACGTAAAGCCTGAGCCATGTCCAGTAAAGACATGTGGCGCATCGAACCGCCTAACAAAAATCTAATAAAAGAACGATCGGTTAAACTAGCTACCCAATCATTCAACTCTATACTACATAACAATTCTTCACACCATACTTTATATACAGGTCTACGTATGGTGAATAAACATACCCAGTCATTAAAAGAAGAATTACCATACCTCTGTACAAGTAATTCCCTAATTGGCCCGGCCAATTCTACAGCTTCTAAGGGTCCCCATTCTATGACCCTCGGTACCTCAACAACCTTAGAATGAAGAGTATGCAAACCCCGTTGATATTTTGGATAATCTATCCAAAGTCTGTCAAATCTCAGGTTCGGGTGCAACTCTTCCAAGTGAATATCGGAAAAGGTCATGACTGGATGAGGTATATCCTGCTTGTAGTAGTTATCCACCTCCTGTTGTTCCAAATTCTCAGCAGGAGCATTGCGGGCTTGGGATGAAGATTCACCCCTTTCATTCTGCAAAACACATCAAACACAATTTTTGTGCATCCAAATATGCATTAGTGTCAGCAAAATCATCAATCAAAATAATTACAATGACATTATCAATTTATATCAAACTTAAGCTTATTTTCACATTTTTATCAAATCTACACTTTTTCAAATAAGCATATACGAAAATGTTTGCCAAGTTCATAAACATTCAACTCAAATAACATGTCAAAATAATCATTACTAGCAATTAAACAAGTCTCAAATGGCATTATCTTTCAAAAATCAAGTTCATGAATTTTAGACTTGAAAAAGTCCACTTTAATTCTCAAAATCATGTTTAGGCTCAAAGTTTGGATCATTTAACTACCTAGACATGTTACACTACTCAATTTAGCAACAATTCATGACAAAAATCGACCATAACCTGTTTATATCAAAAAGCCCCAAATTTGCTCAAGAACACAAACCCTAGATTACTCAAAATTTGAAGTTTAAGGCTTCTAATCATGTTAAACAGCATCAATCTAGGTTATACAAGCATAATACATAAACAATTTAAGCCTAATTACACTAAAAAGCATCAAAATCAAATTGGGGAAAAATTTGCTCAAGAACATCAAATTTCGAATTAAATGGTGTTTAGGTGTAGAAATTTACCGTTTTTCTTGAGTAATTCTTAGATAGCATCCTTCTCAACATGATTTTAGCAAAAAATTTGGTGATTAACGGTTAAAAATTGGGATTTTTGGGGTGTTTTTGGGTGGTTTTTCGGGGTTATGTTCGCAGTATTTTTTGGGTGTGGAGTGTGAAATTGAGCTGTTGCAGCTCTTATTTTTTTTTCTGTAATCCGGTCCTCCCGCGAGTCGCGGGGATTTACCCTCCAAACTCCGCGACTCGCGGAGTTGTTTTTTTTTTTTTTTTTTTTATAATCATTAACTTTTGAAACAATTAAGTACTTAATTTTAAAATTTTGTTTCCCTTGTTATTTAGGACGAGGTCGTTTCGGATCGATGTCCTAGTCCGTCCTTCGACAAAATTTTAAAATTTGTCTTTTTGTAGCGATTGTTTTAAAAGCTAAGATTTTTGGGTTTTTTAATGTTTTTGGCATACTTTAAATCAATAAGATTAAAAATAATGATAATAAAAGTTCTCGTCCCTCCCTCGGGTAAAGCAATTTCGGTTCAAAGACCTAGTCTTCAACTTACGACGAATTTTAAAAATCATATTCTTAACTTAATGAGATAAAGTAAATTTTTGTTTTTTAAATTCACACAACTTAAATATGAAATTCAAAATTAAAAATTAAAAATTAAAAATTCACACCAAACTTAAAATTTGAAATGCATAAAATTAAAAATTAATATTTTAAAAATTAAAAATTCACACCAAACTTAATTTAAAAATTTATAAATTCATATCAAACTTATATTAATTTTTCAAATATTTACAATTTTAAATATATTGTTTTTACAAAGTTTACAATATTAATTTAAGATTTAAATATTAATTTTAAAAACATGGTAAAAATAAAATTAAAAATCTTTTTGGCTTTTTATCCCACTTTAATCAATCAAATATTATCAAAAATATGCTCCCCTCTTTTCGATAAAGTAATTTCGGTTCCAAGACCTAATTTAACTCATGACGAATTTTTGAAATATTTTGGGTTGATTGATTAAAGATATTTATACCTTAAGAATAAACGTTAAATTTCGCAGTGATGTAATAAATTTTTGAATGATATCAATAATTTCGGTCGCCAAACCTAATTTTATTCAATACCAATTTAATACTTTTTAGCGAACAAATTAGCGTTTATTATCAAAAGGTTAAAAATAAAAATAAAAATAAAAACTGTACAGACATACCTGTGAAATAGATTTCTTAGTTATATGATCTATCCCATTCATAAGATAGTCGGTTTAATTGGTTTTCCATGGCTACATAGGCATAACCTCGAGCATTCAGTGTCTTTTCTTCTAAACATATGAACGGTCCGTCTTTGCATAAAGTAACAAATTCGGTATTTGAATAGGTTTGATTATTTGAACATTTACCTCCATGTGACCATTTTCCGCATTTGTGACATCTTTCTAGGTGTCGTGCTCTTCTTTTCGCTGCGGATTTTGATTTTCCTTTACCAAATTGTAACTTATTATCTTCGCATCTGGATTCTTTTCTAACTCCGTCCATTCTTTCTCTGATTACTGATACTATTTCACTCGGTAGTATGTCATTATTACGTTTAGTGATCAAAGCGTGTAGCATTAGACCATGGTTTAGTTCACAGGCAGTCTTCATTTTGTAAAAACCTAAAAAAAATAAAAATTCAGAATGGGGGGAGAAGACTAGTTCTTTAGGGTCTGCTAGGGAAAGACCATACGTGTTCCATTTTCGAGAACTACACGAAAACAGACAATCTAACTCTAACAGAAATACATATTATCCTTTAAAGACTTGATTCTCCCCACACTTAGTTAGCTGTGGTGTCGAAATTGTAATTAACTTCGTTGTCGACTTCCATCGGACCATGTATGTAATGTTTAACTCTGTGACCATTAACTTTAAATTCAATCCCATTTGAATTTATTAATTCTATCGTTCCGTATGGGAAAACTCTTTTGACTATGAATGGTCCAGACCATCTTGATTTCAATTTTCCAGGAAATAGCTTGAATCGTGAATTGAAAAGAAGAACTCTGTCTCCTTCTTTAAATTCTTTTGAACTTCTGATTCTTTTATCATGCCATTTCTTCGTTCTTTCTTTATAGATTAACGAATTTTCGTATGCTTCATGTCTTAATTCTTCTAATTCATTTAGTTGACTTAATCGTAGACGTCCGGCTTCATATAAATCAAGATTACATGTCTTCAAAGCCCAAAATGCTTTGTGTTCAATTTCTACTGGAAGATGACATGCTTTTCCATAAACAAGTCTAAAAGGTGTGGTTCCAATTGGAGTTTTGTAGGCTGTTCTAAAAGCCCAGAGTGCATCCTCCAATTTAATGGACCATTCCTTCGGATTTGATCCTACGGTTTTCTCTAAAATACGTTTTAAAGCTCGGTTGGTATTTTCAACTTGTCCACTTGTTTGTGGATGATATGCGGTGGAGATTTTATGAGTTACTCCATATCTTTTAAGAACTTTCTCAAGTTGATTATTACAGAAATGAGTACCCCGATCACTTATTAAAGCTTTCGGTGTTCCAAACCTTGCAAAAAGACATTTTAAAAAGTTGACTACAACTCGTGCATCGTTAGTTGGTAGAGCTTGTGCTTCCGCCCATTTAGATACATAATCAATGGCTACGAGTATATATAAATTATTATGAGATTTTGGAAATGGACCCATAAAGTCAATACCCCAAATGTCAAATACTTCACATACTTGGATGACATTTTGTGGCATTTCATCACGTTGACTTATTTTTCCGGCCCTTTGACATGCATCACAGGATTTGCAAAGAAGGTGTGCGTCTTTGTAAATTGTAGGCCAATAGAATCCAGCTTCATAAACTTTTCTTGCTGTTAGTTGAGGCCCATAATGCCCTCCTGTTGGTCCTGTGTGACAATGGTTTAAAATTTTACTAGCTTCATCTCCAAATACACATCGGCGTATTATTCCATCGGGACAACTTTTAAACAAATGTGGATCTTCCCAGAAATAGTGTTTTATATCACTGAAGAATTTCTTTCGTCTTTGGTACGATAATCCTTTTTCAAGGAATCCACAAACTAAGTAGTTTGCATAGTCTGCAAACCATGGGATTTCTTTATAATCTATCTTCAATAGATATTCATCAGGAAAGTTGTCTTGTATGGCCGATTCATTTAGAACATCTAATTCGGGATTTTCAAGACGAGAAAGATGATCAGCGGCGAGATTTTCTGCTCCTCTTTTATCTCGGATTTCAATATCAAACTCTTGTAAGAGTAAGATCCAACGGATTAATCTTGGTTTAGCATCTTGTTTTGAAAATAGGTATCTAAGAGCAGAATGGTCGGTATAGACCACCGTTTTTGCTAGAACGAGATATGATCGAAATTTGTCAAAAGCAAAGACAATAGCAAGGAGTTCTTTTTCAGTAGTTGTATAGTTCGTTTGTGCTCCTTGTAATGTCTTACTAGCATAATATATAGGTTGAAATCGTTTTTCAATCCTTTGTCCTAAAACGGCTCCCATTGCAAAATCACTTGCATCGCACATTAGTTCAAATGGTAGATTCCAATTTGGTGTTATCATGATCGGTGCATTAGTGAGTCTTTCTTTAAGAATATTAAAAGATTTGATACACTCATCTGAAAAGATGAATGGCGCATCCTTTTCTAGGAGTTTATTCATAGGAGTGGCAATTTTAGAAAAATCTTTTATGAAACGTCGGTAAAAACCGGCATGCTCTAGAAAACTCCTAACTCCTCTAACATTGGTGGGATGTGGAAGTTTAGCAATTACATCTACTTTAGCTCTATCCACTTCAATTCCTTCTTTTGAAATTTTATGTCCAAGAACGATGCCTTCTTTAACCATGAAATGGCATTTCTCCCAATTAAGTACTAGATTTGATTTTTCGCATCTAAGAAGCATTCGTTCCAGATTAACTAGACATGATTCAAATGTATCACCGAAGACTGAAAAGTCATCCATGAATACTTCCATGCATTCTTCTATCATGTCATGAAAAATCGCCATCATACACCTTTGAAAGGTTGCAGGGGCGTTGCAAAGTCCAAATGGCATGCGTTTATAAGCAAAAGTACCATAAGGGCACGTGAATGTGGTTTTCTCTTGGTCTTCGGGTGCTATTGAAATTTGAAAATATCCGGAAAATCCATCTAGAAAACAATAGTAACTATTTCCGGCTAATCTTTCCAACATTTGATCTATGAAAGGTAAGGGAAAGTGATCTTTTCTGGTGACGTCATTTAATTTTCTATAATCAATACATACACGCCATCCTGTTACAGTCCTAGTAGGAATAAGCTCATTTTTCTCATTTGTAATGACAGTCATGCCACCCTTCTTAGGTACGCATTGAACTGGGCTTACCCATGGACTATCAGAAATTGGATATATCAAACCTGCATCTAGCAGTTTAATAATCTCTTTCTTAACTACATCTTGCATATTAGGATTTAGTCTTCGTTGGCGTTGCACATACGTTTTATGACCTTCTTCCATAAGGATTTTATGTGTGCAATACGAAGGACTTATTCCTTTAATATCATGAATCTTCCATGCAATGGCTGGTTTATGAGCTTTCAACACAGAAATGAGTTGTGATTTCTCATTTTCAGTAAGAGAAGACGATATTATTACAGGTAATTCAGATTCACCATGTAAATAAGCATATTCCAAATGGTTTGGAAGTGGCTTTAACTCTAATTTCGGAGGTTCTTCTATCGATGATTTATATCGATATCTGTCTTCTTCTTTTAGCATTTGAATTTCTTCTGTTGTTGGTTCATATCCATTAGCTATAAGTGTAGTTAACATTTCAGCTTCATCAATTGGTTCATTACCTTCTCCTAAAGAACATTCTCCTGTTCCTTGTAATTCTGGAAATTCTTCTAATAATTCTGCATGTGCATCTATAGTTTGAATATAATAACATGTATCATCTGCAGATTGTGGTTGTTGCATTGCTCTATCAACTGAAAAGGTAACACTCTCATCCTCTATACTTAGGGTCAATTTCTTACCGAACATGTCTATCATTGCTTTAGCCGTGTTTTAGAATGGTCTTCCTAATATGAGAGGAACTTGAGAATCTTCTTCCATGTCCAAAATAACAAAATCTACTGGAAATACTAAAGTACCAACTTTAACTAGCATGTTCTCCATTATCCCTCTAGGATATTTTATTGATCTATCGGCTAGTTGTATGCTTATTCTAGTTGGTTTCAATTCTCCAAGGTCTAGTTTAGCGTATAGTGAATACGGCATTAGATTTATACTAGCACCTAAGTCTGCCAATGCCTCTATTGAACTAAGACTACCCAGAAAACATGGAATTGTGAAACTTCCTGGATCAGATAATTTTTCTGGTATCTTATTCAACAGCACTGCTGAACAATTAGCATTCATAGTAACAGCCGAGAGTTCTTCCATTTTCTTTCTATTTGAGATTAGATCTTTCAAGAATTTAGCATATCTAGGCATTCCTGAAATCACATCAATGAAAGGAAGATTTATATTTATCTGTTTAAACATATCCAAGAATTTGGATTGCTCGGCTTCAAGTTTTTCTTTCTTCATTTTACTCGGGTAAGGAAGTGGTGGTTGGTATGGTTTAACATAAGGTTTATCCTTAACTGTGTTATCTTCATTAACTTTTTCAACTACCGGTTCTTTTTCCTTATCTTGATCAGGTTGTGGTTCTTGTGGAGTAGGAATAGTTTCATCAGAAGTTACAGGTATTTCAGGTGGTTTAAGTGTTGTACCACTTCTTGTGGTAATAGCTTTAGCTGTTTCATTTCGGGGGTTAGCATTTGTATCACTAGGTAGACTTCCCGGTTTTCTTTCACCTATTAACCTTGCTAGGTTACTCACTTCTTGTTCCAGATTTTGAATAGAAGCTTGTTGATTTCTAAATGCTTGAGCATTTTGTTCATTGGTTTGTTTCTGAGATGTGAAAAACTGCGTTTGAGTTTCAACTAGCTTCGTCATCATATCTTCTAAATTCGGCTTTTTATCATCGGTTTGTTGTGGTGGTTTGTTTTGAAAATTCGGTCTTTGCTGATTGTAAGTATTATTGGATACTTGTTGATTTCTAGGACCTTGTTGGTTGTTGTATGGAATATTTCGGTTATAATTCTGGTTTTGATTGTAAATCGGTCTTGGCGGTTGATAATTATTCTGATAATTATTTCCAGGCCTTTGGTTTATGTATGAAATATTCTCTCTTTGTTCCATTGTTAATTCAATACTGAGACAATCTTTTGTCAAATGTGGTCCTCCACACTGCTCACAACTAATTCGTATTGAGTGAATATCTTTAGTCATCTTTTCCATTCGTCTCTCCACAGCATCTATCTTTGCGGAAATGGAATCTAAGTCATGGCTAGAATCGGCTCTAGCTGCTTTAGATGATCTAATGATATCTTTTTCTTGGTGCCACTCATGTGAGTGGGAAGCAGTGTTATCAATAATTTTGTAAGCATCAGTTTCGGTTTTCTTCATAATAGAACCACCAGCTGCTATATCTATGTCTTTTCTTGTAGTGATGTTGCATCCTTGGTAGAATATTTGTACTATTTGACAGGTGTCTAAACCATGTTGCGGACATCCTCTTAATAACTTTCCATATCTTGTCCACGCCTCATATAGAGTTTCATTTGGTTTCTGTGTGAACGTAACAATTTCTGCTTGAAGTCTTATAGCTTTAGATGCAGGAAAGAATTGTTTAAGAAATTTGTCAACTAAAACGTCCCATGTATCAATCGCCCCTTCAGGTAACGATTCCAACCAATCTTTGGCTTCTCCCTTTAAAGTCCAGGGAAATAACATGAGATATATCTGTTCATCCTCCACTTCTCGGATTTTAAATAGTGTGCAGATCCTATTAAAGGTACGTAGATGTTCATTTGGATCTTCCTTCGGCGCACCACTAAATTGGCATTGATTAGTCACCATGTGTAGAATTTGTCCTTTGATTTCATAATCTGGCGCATTAATGTCTGGATGAGTAATTGCGTGACCTTGGCCAGTGCGTTTAGCTCTCATTCGGTCTTCCATACTTAAAGGTTCCAGATTCTCCATAATTGAATTTGTTGAATCGGTATCACTAGATGATTCTGATTTAATGGTTCGTTCCTCAACAATCTCTGTTTGAATGATTGGTGGCTCCGGAGGAAAGTTTAGTGGTTCAGGATCTATGAACCGTTCCTGAATATTCTCCGGATTCTCAATTGTGAGGTCGGGTTCAAAAAATGGATTATCGAAAATTTGAACTGAAGTACTTGGTCGACTGGATGACGATTCTAAAGAAAAATCAACGACGGTTATATTTGCTAAATGTCTTGATCTAGTTACAGGTGGTGAACGTACAAAAGGTGATGAACGTCTTGCTCGGTGCATTCACTGAATATCCTATTAGTTTTAAAAAGGAAAGAAAAATTATAATAAGTTATCCAACCAATAGACTTTTCTGATTTTGCCCACGTTTTGAATAGCCAAAAGATGCAGCAGAGGGGCAGGATTCGTTTGGTCTCAATATAATTGAGGACTGTTTGGCTCCAATAACCGGTCCACGTACAAATCCAACTATTACTACGAACCAGAAAATTTTGATGTCTATTAATTTAACCACTTAAAATAAATTTTCGTAATTTTAAGAAATTTAGATAAGAAGTAGAAAAAAATTCTAAGTCCTAAAAACTAGAATGGCGAGAAATAAGAGAGAAAAAGAGTTCGTCGCAAAAGGTCGAAAAAGAAAAAAAAATTGTTGAAAAATAAATGGTGAAGGGAAAAATAAAAGAAACTTATAAAAACTTAAAAATAGTTGACTAACCTAACCTTATTACTACAACTAACTTAAAATTATAATCGCAAATTGAAATTACTAATTGGAATGATAATTGATACATAGTAAAAGGTCTAAAAATATTAAAGCTTACAAGAAAAACTAAATCCCAAATGGAAATAACTTAAAAAGAAACTAAAACTTAAAAAGGCGTCGCAAAATTCTAAAGCACCTAAATCTTAGTCTAAAGAAAAAGCACTTAAGGAATTCTACGGCAAAGCCTAAAAATCTAGGAGTAAAAATAACTATAGCAAAAACTAAGTTTAAAATTAAATATGAGCTAAAAATACAAATATTACGCTACAACGATTAAAAAGGGACAAAATATAAAAATATACAAAAAGTTGTAAAAAGTACAATTTTTATAAAAATATTATTTTTATATTATTTATTTAATAAAACTACTAATTTTACAATTTAATTAAAACTAATTAATACTAAATACATAAATTAAATAAAAAGTAAAAGTAATTATAATAATAATAATTAGTTAGGGTTTAATAATAATTAATTAATAATTATCGTAATAAATGCTGAATTAGGGTTCTGTCTCGTGTCAGAGCATCTCCGCGAGTCGCGGTATTTAATGCTTCAAACCCCGCGAGTCGCGGGGTTCCAGAATTCAGATGACAGCTTTAAATTCGACGCGTTTTTTTCTTTATTTATTTTTTTTTATTTTCTGTTTTCTGTTTTTTCTATATATAAAAGATATTTAATAAAACTTATATTTTTATAAATTAAAATAAGAATAAAGAAACTTATAAAACTTAAATATTTAACAAAATCTTAAAAATACTTATATTTTTGTTTTTCTTTTTATATTTTTGAATAATTAAAACGTATTTTTACAAAAACGAATTTTAATAAAAGTTAACTAAATTTTTTTTTATATTAGCGTTGCGCTTCCGGCTTTTAAGATAAGTCTCCGGCAGCGGCGCCAAAAATACTTGATGTTATGCGAGGTGTATATAAAATAGTTTATTAATTTTAGCAGAAAACACTATTAAATACGATACAATTTTACACAAGATATTTATTTATTTATAGAATGGATATACTTAAACCTTGCTACAACACTTATAGGCAGTGTACCTAATCGTACAGTAGTGTAGTTTTTAGTAAGTCCGGTTCGTTCCACAGGAAAATCTTTAAACAAAGCTCAACGCTATATTAGTTTACTTTTATAAAAATACAAACATATATATAAGTAATATTATTATTATAAAGGGGGGGTTTTTACCGTTTAATGACCGGTTTGTCGATTTTAAAACTTTAGTCGCAGTTAAAACCTAATGTAAAATATTAAAAAAATAAAAGACTTAATTTAAAGCGTAAAGTAAATAACGATAATGAAATTGCAAATAATAAAAGTGCGATAAAATAAACTTGCGATAATTAAAAAGTACGATAATTAAAAGTGCAAATCAATAAATAAAAGTGCGATAATTAGAAGTGCAATTAAATATAAAATAAAGGAAATTAAATATGAAATAAAAGAATTATGCTTATTTAAACTTCCGTAATCATGATGTTTGACGTGTTGATTTTAGTTTTATGCACATGGGTTAATTGTCCTTTGTCCTGGATTATTCAATATGTCCGTCTGGTTTTTGTCCATAACAGTCCATCAGTCATAAATATAAAGTGCGAGTGTCCTCGTCAAATTATTATTATACCCGAAGTTAAATATTCCAACTAATTGGGGATTCGAATTGTAACAAGGTTTTAATACTTTGTTTAATGAATACACCAGGTTATCGACTGCGTGTAAACCAAGGTTTTACTACTTTGTTAACAATTACACCAATTACCCTTGAATGTAATTTCACCCCTGTTTTAATTATTCTAGTGGCTATTAATCCATTCCCGTGTCCGGTTAAATGAACGATTATTCGTACATATAAATACCCCGCCCATCGTGTCCGATTGAGTGTATATGATAATTTATAGGGACGCTCAATTGTAAATCTTTATATTAACATTAACAAACTATCATTTAGTTAAACAAATATAAAGCCCATTAATAGCCCATAGTCTAATTTCCACAAGTGTCGTTCTTTTGTCCAAACCCCAATTATGGTACAAAGCCCAATTACCCAATTTTAGTAATTAGCCCAACATCATGATTACTTCGTTTTAAATAAGCATAATAATAACTTAGCTACGAGACATTAATGTAAAAAGGTTGAACATAACTTACAATGATTAAAAATAGCGTAGCGTTACACGGACAGAATTTTGACTTACACCCTTACAACATTCGCTAACATACCCTTATTATTAGAATTAAAATTAAAATTAAAATTAAAATATAAATTATATATATATATTTTACGTATATATGAGAGAAGAGAGAAATAGAATTTTGATCAGAATTCGGTTGGCTTTATAGGGATTTTCGATTTTTGGGGCTCCGCGACTCGCGGCAAAAGCCTCTTCAAACTCCGCGAGTCACGGAGGATGAATTTACAGCTCACACCCTTGG
The DNA here is from genome assembly GCF_046630445.1 of Rutidosis leptorrhynchoides. Lineage (NCBI taxonomy): Eukaryota > Viridiplantae > Streptophyta > Magnoliopsida > Asterales > Asteraceae > Rutidosis > Rutidosis leptorrhynchoides. The sequence goes on from NC_092341.1 coordinate 250,674,017, forward strand.
AGTCTTTCTCTGCCGACGGTTTTATAATATATATATAATAAATATATAATTAATATAATTAATTATATATTATATTATATTTATATGCATAGTTAATTTGTAATTTTTAGTCCGTTGCGTCGAGCGTTGAGAGTTGACTCTGGTCCCGGTTCCGGATTTTCGAACGTCCTTGCGTACAATTTTATATTTTGTACTTTGCGTTTTGAATCTTGTACTCTTGTAATTTCGAGACGTTTCTTATCAATAATTGGAACCTTTTTGATTGTCTTTTGTACTTTTGAGCTTTTTGGTCGTTTGCGTCTTCAATTCGTCGAATCTGTCTTTTGTCTTCCCCTTTTATTATTTAAACGAATATCACTTGTAAATAGAACAATTGCAACTAAAAGCTTGTCTTTCTTGAGGAATAATGCTATGAAATATATGTTCATTTTTAGCATTATCAGCCCAACATCACGATTACTTCGGCATTAAATAAGCATAATAATAACTTAGCTACGAGACATTAATTTAAAAAGGTTGAACATAACTTACAATGATTAATAATAGCGTAGCGTTACACGGACAGAATTTCGACTTACACCCTTACAACATTCGCTAACATACCCTTATTATTAGAATTTAAAATTAAAATTAAAATTAAAATTATAATATATATATATATATATATATATATATGTATATATATATATATATTATACGAGTGAGATAGAGAGATAGATATATAATCGATCACCAAACTGCGAATTTATAGAGGTGTGGCCTGACTTTTTGGGTCATGCGACCGCATGGAAATCCTTCTTCAAAGCCATGCGATCACATGGCCAGCTGGGACAGCTCAACTTTGGTAGTTTTCTTCTTGCCGACGGTTTTATATAATAATATAATATATATATAATTTTAAGAATTAATTATATATTATATTATATTTATGTGCATAGTTGACTTGTAATTTTTAGTCCGTTGCGTAGAGCGTTGAGAGTTGACTCTGGTCCCTGTTCCGGTTTTTCGAACGTCCTTGCGTACAATTTAATATCTTGTATTTTGCGTTTTGCGACTTGTACTCTTGTAATTTTGAGACGTTTCTTATCAATAATTTGAACCACTTTGATTGTACTTTGTACTTTTGAGCTTTTTGGTCGTTTGCATCTTCAATTCGTCGAATCTGTCTTTTGTCTTCCCCTTTTATTATTTAAACGAATATTACTTGTAAATAGAACAATTGCAACTAAAAGCTTGTCTTTCTTGAGGGATAATGCTATGAAATATATGTTCGTTTTTAGCATTATCAGTAATCATGTTATGTATAATATGTATTGTAGTGTGCTTGTACTTTTATGTTCTATGTAAAAATTGCTTGTATTGTTTGTTAATTATCTTTTATGAATCTAATCCTTGTCTATTTTACAGTATAAAAACAAAATGGACGTTAAGGGTAGACAATTGAATATTTTAGAAGACCTACCAGATGATATGATTGAGGAAATCTTAGAGTCGGTCAGAATTCATCAGCACATTTAGTTATGGCGAAATTAACTTGTCAAACGTTTGAAAGACTTTCCAGAAATGCCTTAGTTTATAAAAGGCTTTCCTTTGATAGGTGGGGTATATCACATTGGGGAGACCGTAAGTTAGGCCGTGTTTTCTTTAAAGCATTAAATGCGGGGAACCCAAATGCAATTTTACGCTACGGGTTAAGAACCTATTTTGACTCAACATATCCCAACATAGGATTTCGTGAATTAGAAAGAGCTTCTAACATGCAACATAAAGAAGCATGTTATGCTTACGGGTTAGTGATGTTCGCTTCTTATCAAAGTGAGAAAAAGAACATCGGATTGCAACTTTTAAATAAAACCTTCCCACAAGTGACGGATTCAGTAGTTGGGGTGAGAAACAAGGTTTTTAGATTATTACGGGGCTGTTGGACATTACGAAACCCTCGTCCTTTTGACGATATTACAACATGCTGCCTAGCCAATGGTCATAACGGTTATTTTCCATAAGACCAAGGATGGGAAGTCGTCTTAGTAAAACCAGAATGCATGACTTGTTTCTGGACTTATGAATTATGTGTCTTTATTTCCTTTGCCGAACAACTTGCGTATTAACTAGATTTATCTTCAAAACTGTCCTGTATCATAGTGTACTATATTTCATGTTATATGTAATATAGCGAAGTTGTAAGTTTGAAGAATATTTGTATGTGATATATTATTATAATCAGTTTTTCATATGGAATTGTAGTAGTTGAATTGTATATTAGCTACTAAGTATGAACTTAACGGGTAGGTAGTACCCGAATTTAAACTTATAAAATGCTAATATGAAGAAAAAGCTTTTATAAATGAGTTCATATTATGCTACGAAATACTATTGACTACTCTTAATATTCTGTATGATTAACTCGATTCAGTTGGCTATTTTGAAGGAAATGGCACCGACTACTCGACACACCATGAATATGAGCGAAGAGGAATTTCGTACCTTTCTTACTGCAAACATAGCCGCAGTACAGGCTGCGCTACATACCAACAATAACTCTGAATCTAGCAATGCAGCTAACGGCGCAAGAAATCGTGTAGGATGCTCCTACAAAGAATTCACTGCCTGCAAACCTTTGGAATTTGATGGAACCGAAGGACCAATTGGATTGAAACGGTGGACCGAGAAAGTCGAATCGGTGTTTGCCATAAGTAAGTGTACTGAAGAAGACAAAGTTAAGTACGCTACGCATACCTTCACAGCGCTACGCATACCTTCACAGGTACTGCGTTAACGTGGTGGAACACCTATCTTGAACAGGTAGGACAAAATGCTGCTTACGCACTACCGTGGTCGGCATTCAAGCAATTGATGAACGAGCAGTACCGTCCTAGAAACGAAGTCAATAAACTCAAGGCAGAACTTAGAGAGTTACAAACACAAGGGTTCGACGTTACCACATATGAACGACGATTCACAGAGTTGTGCCTATTGTGTCCGGGAGCATTCGAAGATGAAGAAGAGAAGATCGACGCGTTTGTAAAAGGGTTACCAGTAAGGATTCAAGAAGATGTGAGTTCACACGAGCCCGCTTCTATACAGAAGGCAAGTCGAATGGCTCATAAACTCATAAATCAGATTGAGGGAAGAATTAAAGAGCAGGCGGCCGAAGAAGCCAACATGAAACAACTCAAAAGGAAGTGGGAGGAAAACGGTGACAAGAGTCACCAGTACAACAACAACAATAATTACAACGAAAATCGCAACAACTATCCCAACAACCGCAACAACAATCGCAACAATAACCGCAATCCTAACAATAACTACAACAAACATCCCAACAAAAACAACAACAACTACAACAACCGTTTCAACAACAATAACAATCCCAACAACAACCTCAATAACAACAACGACAACAAAAACCAAAAACAGCCATGTCATAGGTGTGAAGAAAATCATCAGGGGTTTTGCACGACATTTTGAAACAGGTGTAAAAGAAATGGTCATAGCGTGACAAAGTGTGAGGTCTACGGACCAAAGTTTAACAGAACTAAAGGAACAAATAATGTCAGAACAAGTAATGCTGAAATGAATAGTGTCGGAGCAAGTAATACCAACGCAGTTTGTTATAAATGTGGAAAACCGGGCCACATTATTAGAAATTGCCTGAATCAGGGGAATACTAAAGGGCAGGGCCGTGGAAGAGTTTTCAATATTAATGCGGCAGAAGCACAGGAAGACCCGGAGCTTGTTACGGGTACGTTTCTTATTGACGATAAATCTGCTTATGTTTTATTTGATTCGGGTGCGGATAGAAGCTATATGAGTAGAGAATTTTGTACTAAATTAAGTTGCCCATTGATGCCTTTGGATAGTAAATTTTTACTTGAATTAGCAAACGGTAAATTAATTTCAGCAGATAATATATGTCGGGATAGAGAAATTAAACTGGGTGATGAAACGTTTAAGATTGATTTAATACCAGTCGAGTTAGAGAGTTTTGATGTAATAATTGGCATGGACTGGTTGAAGAAGGTAAGAGCAGAGGTCGTTTATTACAAAAATGCGATTCGCATTATACGTGAAAAAGGAAAACCTTTAATGGTGTACGGAGAAAAGAACAACGCAAAATTAAATCTTATTAGTAGTTTGAAGGCGCAAAAACTAATAAGAAAAGGTTGTTATGTCATTCTAGTACACATCGAGAAAGTTAAACCTGAAGAAAAGAACATCAGTGATGTTCCCGTCGCAAAAGAATTTCCCGATGTATTTCCGAAAGAATTACCTGGATTACCCCCACATCGATCCGTTGAATTTCAAATAGACCTTGTATCAGGAGCTGCACCAATAGCTCGTGCTCCATACAGACTCGCACCCAGCGAAATGTAAGAATTACAAAGTCAGTTACAGGAACTTTTAGAGCGTGGTTTCATTCGACCAAGCACATCACCATGGGGAGCTCCTGTTTTGTTTGTCAAGAAGAAAGATGGTACATTCAGGTTGTGTATCGACTACCGAGAGTTGAACAAACTTACCATCAAGAACCGCTACCCACTACCGAGAATCGACGACTTATTTGATCAACTACAAGGCTCGTCTGTTTATTCGAAGATCGATTTACGTTCTGGATATCATCAAACGCGGGTGAAGGAGGATGATATTCCAAAGACTGCTTTTAGGACGCGTTACGGTCATTACGAGTTTATGGTTATGCCTTTTGGATTGACTAACGCACCAGCTGTGTTCATAGACCTCATGAACCGAGTGTGTGGGCCATATCTTGACAAGTTTGTCATTGTTTTTATCGATGACATACTTATTTACTCGAAGAATGATCAAGAGCACGAAGAACATTTGAGAAAAGTGCTAGAGTTGCTGAGAAAAGAAAAACTGTACGCTAAGTTTTCAAAGTGTGCATTTTGGTTGGAAGAAGTTCAATTCCTCTGTCACATAGTGAACAAAGAAGGTATTCAGGTGGATCCAGCAAAGATTGAAACCGTTGAAAAGTGGGAAACCCCGAAAACTCCGAAACACATACGTCAGTTTTTAGGGCTAGCTGGTTACTACAGAAGGTTCATCCAAGACTTTTCCAGAATGGCAAAACCCTTGACTGCATGAACGCATAAAGGGAAGAAATTTGAATGGAAAGATGAACAAGAGAAAGCGTTTCAATTGTTAAAGAAAAAGTTAACTACGGCACCTATATTGTCATTACTTGAAGGGAATAATGATTTTGTGATATATTGTGACGCCTCAAAGCAAGGTCTCGGTTGTGTATTAATGCAACGAACGAAAGTAATTGCTATATGCGTCTAGACAATTGAAGATTCACGAGCAGAATTATACGACGCATGATTTGGAATTAGGCGCGGTTGTTTTTGCATTAAAGACTTGGAGGCACTACTTATATGGGGTCAAAAGTATTATATATACCGACCACAAAAGTCTTCAACACATATTTAATCAGAAACAACTGAACATGAGGCAGCGCAGATGGATTGAATTATTGAATGATTACGACTTTGAGATTCGTTATCACCCGGGGAAGGCAAATGTGGTAGCCGACGCCTTGAGCAGAAAGGACAGAGAACCCATTCGAGTAAAAGCTATGAATATAATAATTCACACTAACCTTACTACTCAAATAAAGGAGGCGCAACAAGAAGTTTTAAAAGAGGGAAATTTAAAGGATGAAATACCCAAAGGATCGGAGAAGCATCTTAATATTCGGGAAGATGGAACCCGGTATAGGGCTGAAAGGATTTGGGTACCAAAATTTGGAGATATGAGAGAAATGGTACTTAGAGAAGCTCATAAAACCAGATACTCAATACATCCTGGAACGGGAAAGATGTACAAGGATCTCAAGAAACATTTTTGGTGGCCAGGTATGAAAGCCGATGTTGCTAAATATGTAGGAGAATGTTTGACGTGTTCTAATGTCAAAGCTGAGCATCAGAAACCATCAGGTCTACTTCAACAACCCGAAATCCCGGAATGGAAATGGGAAAACATTACCATGGATTTCATCACTAAATTTCCAAGGACTGCAAGTGATTTTGATACTATTTGGGTAATAGTTGATCGTCTCACCAAATCAGCACACTTCCTGCCAATAAGAGAAGATGACAAGATGGAGAAGTTAGCACGACTGTATTTGAAGGAAGTCATCTCCAGACATGGAATACCAATCTCTATTATCTCTGATAGGGATGGCAGATTTATTTCAAGATTCTGGCAGACATGACAGCAAGCATTAGGAACTCGTCTAGACATGAGTACTGCCTACCATCCACAAACTGATGGGCGGAGTGAAAGGACGATACAAATGCTTGAAAACATGCTACGAGCATGTGTTATTGATTTCGGAAACAGTTGGGATCGACATCTACCGTTAGCAGAATTTTCCTACAACAACAGCTACCATTCAAGCATTGAGATGGCGCCGTTTGAAGCACTTTATGGTAGAAAGTGCAGGTCTCCAATTTGTTGGAGTGAAGTGGGGGATAGACAGATTACGGGTCCAGAGATAATACAAGAAACTACCAAGAAGATCATCCAAATTCAACAACGATTGAAAACCGCCCAAAGTCGACAAAAGAGCAACGCTGACATTAAAAGAAAAGATATAGAATTTGAAATTAGCGAGATGGTCAAGCTTAAAGTTTCACCTTGGAAAGGCGTTGTTCGATTTGGTAAACGAGGGAAACTAAATCCAAGGTATATTTGGCCATTCAAGATTATTGAACGTGTCGGACCAGTAGCTTACCGAATTGAATTACCACAACAAATTGCGGCTGTACATAACACTTTCCACGTCTTGAATTTGAAGAAATGTTTTGCTAAAGAAGATCTCACTATTCCGTTAGACGAAATTCAAATCAACGAAAAACTTCAATTCATTGAAGAACCCGTCGAAATAATGGATCGTGAGGTTAAAAGACTTAAGCAAAACAAGATACCAATTGTTAAAGTTCGATGGAATGCTCATAGAGGACCCGAGTTCACCTGGGAATGAGAAGATCAGATGAAGAAGAAATACCCGCACTTATTTCCAGAAGATACGTCAACACCTCCAACTGCTTAAAATTTCGGGACGAAATTTATTTAACGGGTAGGTACTGTAGTGACCCGAACTTTTCCATGTTTATATATATTAAATGAAATTGTTATTTACATGATTAAGTGTTTCCAACATGTTAAGCAATCAAAATTGTTAAGACTTGATTAATTGAAATAGGTTTTGATATAGACAATTGACCACCCAAGTTGACCGGTGATTCACGAACGTTAAAACTTGTAAAAACTATATGATGACACATATATGATTATATATATATTTAAGATGATATTATGATAAGTAAGTATCTCATTAGGTATTTTAACAATGAGTTATATACATAAAATTGAGTTTATTGAATTAAGAAACTCGAAACGGTATATATAACGATTATCGTTATAACAACGTCTTACTAAATACATATGAATCATATTAAGATATTGATATACTATGTTTAATAATGATAAATGATAAGTAAACATATCATTAAGTGTATTAACAATGAACTACATATGTAAAAACAAGACTACTAACTTAATGATTTCGAAACGAGACATATATGTAACGATTATCGTTGTAACAACATTTAACTGTATATATATCATACTAAGATATATTAATATATTATAATATCATGATAATGTAATAATTTAACATCTCATCAGATATAATAAACATTGGGTTAACAACATTTAACATGATCATTAACTTAAAGGTTTGAAATCAACATTTACATGTAACGACTAACGATGACTTAACGACTCAGTTAAAATGTATATACATGTAGTGTTTTAATATGTATTCATACACTTTTGAAAGATTTCAAGACACTTATCAAAATACTTCTACTTAACAAAAATGCTTACAATTACATCCTCGTTCAGTTTCATCAACAATTCTACTCGTATGCACCCGTATTCGTACTCGTACAATACACAGCTTTTAGATTTATGTACTGTTGGTATATACACCCCAATGATCAACTCTTAGCAGCCCATGTGAGTCACCTAACACATGTGGGAACCATCATTTGACAACTAGCATGAAATATCTCATAAAATTACAAAAATATTAGTAATCATTCATGACTTATTTACATGTAAACAAAATTACACATCCTTTATATCTAATCCATATACCAACGACCAAAAACACCTACAAACACTTTCATTCTTTAATTTTCTTCATCAAATGGATCTCTCTCAAGTTCTATCTTCAAGTTCTAAGTGTTCTTCATAAATTCTATAAGTTCTAGTTTCATAAAATCAAGAATACTTCCAAGTTTGCTAGCTTACTTCCAATCTTGTAAAGTGATCATCCATCCTCAAGAAATCTTTGTTATTTACAGTAGGTTATCTTTCTAATTCAAGGTAATACTCATATTCAAACTTTGGTTCAATTTCTATAACTATAACAATCTTATTTCGAGTGGAAATCTTACTTAAACTTGTTTTCGTATCATGATTCTGCTTCAAGAACTTTCAAGCCATCCAAGGATCCTTTGAAGCTAGATCTATTTGTCTCTTTTCCAGTAGGTTTATCCACAAAACTTAAGGTAGTAATGATGTTCATAACATCATTCGAATCATACATATAAAGCTATCTTATTCGAAGGTTTAAACTTGAAATCACTATAACATAGTTTAGTTAATTCTAAACTTGTTCGCAAACAAAATTTAATCCTTCTAAATTGACTTTTAAAATCAACTAAACACATGTTCTATATCTATATGATATGCTAACTTAATGATTTAAAATCTGGAAACACGAAAAACACCGTAAAACCGGACATACGCCGTCGTAGTAACACCGCGGGCTGTTTTGGGTTAGTTAATTAAAAACTATGATAAACTTTGATTTAGAAGTTGTTCTTCTGGGAAAATGATTTTTCTTATGAACATGAAACTATATCCAAAAATCATGGTTAAACTCAAAGTGGAAGTATGTTTTCCAAAATGGTCATCTAGACGTCGTTCTTTCGACTGAAATGACTACCTTTACAAAAACGACTTGTAACTTATTTTTCTGACTATAAACCTATACTTTTTATGTTTAGATTCATAAAATAGAGTTCAATATAAAACCATAGCAATTTGATTCACTCAAATCGGATTTAAAACGAAGAAGTTATGGGTAAAACAAGATTGGATATTTTTTTATTGTTGTAGCTACGGGAAATATTGTAACAATTCTATACAAATCATATCCTAGCTAACTTATATTGTATTATACATGTATTCTAATGTAATCTTGGGATACCATAGACACGTATGCAAATGTTTTGACGTATCATATCGACCCATGTATATATATTATTTGGAACAACCATAGACACTCTATATGCAGTAATATTGGAGTTAGCTATACAGGGTTGAGGTTGATTCCAAAAATATATATACTTTGAGTTGTGATCTAGCCTGAGACGTGTATACACTGGGTCGTGGATTGATTCAAGATAATATATATCGATTTATTTTTGTACATCAAATTGTGGACAACTAGTTGTAGGTTACTAACGAGGACAGCTGACTTAATAAACTTAAAACATTAAAACGTATTAAAAATGGGGTAAATATATTTTGAACATACTTTGATATATATGTACATATTTGTTATAGGTTCGTGAATCGACCAGTGGCCAAGTCTTACTTCCCGATGAAGTAAAAATCTGTGAAAGTGAGTTATAGTCCCACTTTTAAAATATAATATTTTGGGATGAGAATACATGCAGTTTTATAAATGTTTTACGAAATAGACACAAGTAATTGAAACTACATTATATGGGTGAATGTTCGAAGCCGAATATGCCTCTTTTGCTTGGTAACCTAAGAATTAGTAAACCGATCTACTAATTAACGTGAATCCTAAAGATAGATCTATTGGGCCTAACGAACCCCATCCAAAGTACCGGATGCTTTAGTACTTCGAATTCGTTTTTATCATGTCCGAAGGATTTCCCGGAATGATAGGGGATATTCTTATATGCATCTTGTTAATGTCGGTTACCAGGTGTTCACCATATGAATGATTTTTATCTCTATGTATGGGATGTATATTGAAATATGAAATCTTGTGGTCTATTATTATGATTTGATAATATATAGGTTAAACCTATAACTCACCAACGTTTTTGTTGACGTTTTAAGCATGTTTATTCTCAGGTGATTATTAAGAGCTTCCGCTGTTGCATACTAAAATAAGGACAAGATTTGGAGTCCATGCTTGTATGATATTATGTAAAAACTGCATTCAAAAAACTTATTTTTGATGTAATATATTCTTATTGTAAACCATTATGTAATGGTCGTGTGTAACCGTATATTTTAGATTATCATTATTTGATAATCTACGTAATGCTTTTAAACCTTTATAGATAAAATAAAGGTTATGGTTGTTCTAAAAAATGAATGCAGTCTTTGAAAAACGTCTCATATAGAGGTCAAAACCTCGCGACGAAATCAATTAATATGGAACATTTATAATCAATATGAACGGGACATTTCATATGATGGCACTGAACAAGTGCAGAGTTGTCCTCGGATTCACGAACATATATCAAGTATATATATTAACACATATACTCGTAATCGAATAAGTTTATATATATTATTTCAATCGTTATATATTTCTGTATGTATATATATATATATATATATATATATATATATATATATATTCTATATATAAGTATTTGTTTGATAAAATAATACTAAAAATGATAATGATTAATGAGTTGTATTATTTTGTAATAACAATAATAATACTAGTAGTAAAATGATAATAATCATAATAAGGTGTAAAATTAATAATAATAATTATAATAATTGTAAAAGTGAAAGTTCTTATAGTAATTAAAATGTTATATATTTACAGTAGTAATAATATTAATAATTTTTGTAATATCTTAAATAGTAATAGTAATAATAATAATGATAATGATATTAGTAATTAAATGTTAATAATAATAATAATGACATAGTTTTAATGATTGTAAAAATGATAATTTTACTATAATGATGTTTTCAATAAAAATGATAGTTTTGATCATAATGATTTACTAATAATAATAATAATAACTTTATTAATAATGATAATATACTAATAACAAAAATGATAATGATAATTTGTATTGTTTTCAAAATAATAATAATAATAATAATAATAATAATAATAATAATAATAATAATAATAATAATAAGAGAAAAATAACAACAACAATAATTTAACAATAATAATAATACTAATAGTATAATACTAGTAATAATGATGATAATAATAATAATACTAATTATATTAGTGATAATAATAATTATATTTTTAATTTTAGTAATAACAACAACAATAATAATGATAATAATAATAATAATAATAAAATTAATAAAAATGCTACCTTAAAGCTTTTCCGGAAAAAAAAATTGCCATGGCCGGGACTCGAACCCGCAACCTCTAGCTCACCTGAACACCCTCTAAACCATTCGATCATTTTTGTTTTTCTGATTAATATCACGTTCCAAATATACATAAACTGTTTCTATTTTCTTTCATCTTCAATTAATCGAACAGAGACTCAATTAAACATAACCATTAATCACAGGTTAGTTTTAGATTTCAAGCTTGAAACACAAAATGAGGTGTTGGTGATTTTTAGATCAACAGAAAACAAAAGTTTCGGATTATCACAGTGTCTGTGAACGATAACAGGAGAAGAAAAAAATGAAATTGAAAATCGATTCGTAAATTCTAAAGTGTTATAACTAACCATTTCTTCATGAAAGTTACTCCAAATTGAGTCCCTAATTTTTGACAATCGAAATTTTAGTCCATAACATCACAGAACAATCGAATTTGATCTTTGTTCATAGAATTGACTTTTTAATTTCGAGCTTTGACTCGAAAATTTGTCTTCGTTACATCGAGTTAGAATTTGAGATTGTACATACACATTCACGACAAGAAGCAGAAGAGATCTACAATTTTACTTTTCTTCAATCTGATCCGAATCAATTTGATGGTTAAATGGTTCGGTTTATATGACAGAAAGAATGAGAAAAAAAAATATATGAATATAAAGAACCCGATTGATTTATAAATTCGCAGAAGAGGATTACATGGTGCGGTTTATATGATTGATTCTAAAATAATAATTAATCAAGGTCCTCTTGTAGGGTTGATGATAGTTGACAGCCTTCTCAAATGAGGAAAAATGGAGACAGATACAAAATCTCAACCAGTAGAAGAAATAAAAAAAATAAAGCAAAAGCAGATCAAGGAAGAAAAATTTAAAAAAATACGAATAAAATAAAAAAAAATAATAAAAAGCAGATCTCAAAAAATTTAAAAATAGATTTGGATCAATTAGTGCAGATCACGTTTAGATTAAAAATTAAAAAGCAATTTTGATAACAAACTAAATTTTGTATTTGTCTGCATCAGTTTTATTTTTAATTTTAATTAATAATTAATAGATATATTAATAATAATAATAATAATAATACTTTTAATAATAATAGAATTAATAATGATAATAATAATCAAAATAATACAATGATATTAATAATAATAATCATAATAATAATAAATAATAGATAATAATAATATTTACTAAATATCAAAATAATATTAATATTAAGAAAAATGATAATAATCATAATAATTCTATTATTAATACAACAAATTACGTTTATTAAATCTGATGTTAACATTATTATTAATGTTAATAATAATGATGAAAGTGATATTATGATATTTTTACTTATAATTAAATTTAATATGTATATTTAAATATATACATTTTTTTTATTTACAGTTATTTGTTCGTGAATCGTCGGAATTGGTTGAAGTTTAAATGAACCAGTTCAAAAATTTTTGAGGCTTACTTTAACGTGTCGAAATCATATAAAAATTAGGTTTAAATTTAGTCAAAAATTTCCGGGTTGTCATAGTACCTACCCGTTAAAAGAAATTTCGTCCCGAAATTTAGTTGTTGCCATTAGTCGGCGTTGTTTGTAAACAGGTGAGGATATTTTCATTTTATTTGGTCTTCACGTTCCCAGGTATGCTCGGGGCCTTGCGTGAATTCCAACGGATAGAATATTGTTTTGTTTCAAGAGTTTAAATCATACGAACCATAAATTTTACGAAGTGCATTTTATTATTAATGCGGAAGTTATCTAAAGATTAACAAGAGTGTTATTTGACTAAGTTATCCTCAAAAGGAATGATGGTGCTATATAAGCATTTCAGTAAACTGAACACATTAAATGTGTTATGAATAGTATTGAGCTTATTTAAAACCTTGAGCGTTTATGCCACAATATTAGGGTAGACAAAATAGAGAGGAGTTCATGAAAATCATAGTCATGAAATTTGATAGAGATCGTTATTGTTGATAATAAGAATATGAGTTGAAAAATAGAGTTGTATCAATTTTGAATAATATGGATAAAACGACTCAATTATAGGAAGAGTATAAACGAATCTATCACAAAAGAGTGAAATGAGAAAATTAAATGTTCGTCTTAACTTTTGACATAGTTAAAGTTGTTTTCCGGATTTTAAGGGATTTAAAGGAAATCTTCATAATCTATAAGATTTAATTTTCCGGTAATTAAGGAAATTAGGATTTTCTTTAATTAAATGCGGTTAATTGTCTCGATTGATGTGTCTGGAAATTTGCTATAAATTAGCTTCTTCCGTTTCATTATCTTCACCACTTCTATACTTTCTTCCTCAATTCATACTTCTAAAAGATTTGTTAATATGCTCAATCCAGTATTGTTACTCGTTATTATATTGACCATATATGCAGTCATTCTTCTTTTTCTCTTACCACCAGAGGAATCTGTTTACTTCTACTATGCTCTTGGGGTTATAGTGTTTTTAATTCTCCCGTGTCTTTACGTTGCAATACGTATTGATATACACGGTTTGTAATTTCCGTGTTGTTATCGGGCTTTATATTTTCCCTTATATGTCAGAGCTCTTTGCCTTTTTATTCTCCTCTCGACTCTAAGTAAAGCAAGTAATGGTCCAGAATTTGTAGATATGAAGTTTCGAATGGACCTACTGTTATAAGCGTAATATCACGATTTGATTTGGTAAATAACCAGAATTACTGAGGATAGAACTATCAAGAATATACGTTCTTGATGTGTTCATAGGTTAAGTAGAATGTAAGAGTCGTGTAACATGGCAAATGATGATTATAAAGTCTATGAATCATCATCTTCCATTAAAAATTTAGCATGACTTACTGTAATATAATCACGTTGGCCTGACGTCATTATATTATACTAACTCATGCTTCAATTCCCAACACTTCTTCAAAACATTTATTATTTAAACTTGAATTTTACAGAATATAGAAACTAATACAGTTTCCTTTATGATGTATTAAAGATATCGCAAAGAGATAATTAATTGCGGACAAAAATCGTTATGAAAATATCTTCAGAAATATAGAGGATATTTATAACGACATTTTGGAATTTCTAAGTTCGAAAGTTGATGAAGAAAAATTTTCTGCAAGCTTTTAACATAACTTCGGAGCAAGATATTCTCTAAAGATTTCATCGGATCCAGAATTACCTGGATTCTTTGAATATAGAGTTTGGTCCTTGTATTTGTCCTTGGTCTCCTCCATGGTTAGCTCAATCCGTTTTTTAGTTCCAAATTTTCTTTTGAGCTTTTCCAACGTACCATTCTTTATTATCAAACTGTTGGCCCTTAAGACCATCTACAATTTTTCTATTTCCTCTGCATTTAATGTAGCCATATTTGAATCATCGGTTATCAATCCGAGATGGTTTCAAGAAAATTTATTTTCAGATGATTTAACGCTGACTGTGATCGTCAAGATTCAAAGGATGTTTTCAAGAATTTTGAATTTGAAGTGTTTAAGTGTAAGATGCATCCATCAATGGATCTAACGGTTGACAAAGAAATGTTGTGATTTTCAAAAGTAAGGAATGGTAAGTTTGGTGGTTTGATGTGATAATTCATCATAGAATACGAATGAATATAATTCATGAATGTAGTGATCTTTAGGAAGATAACATTTGCTAAAGCTTTACTTAAATTTCGATATGTCAAAATCAGAATATGTAATTGAATTTGTATGAAAATGGTTGTTCCTTAGTGAACGTATACATATATCATGTGAATGTAAGTAGTATAGTTAATTACTGCTGAATCAGAATGGAAAAATGTACAATGTAACATATTTATATGAGATATGAATATCTCTCGGGTTTTACCTACCCGTTAAAATATGTTCACAATTAACAGTTTGTACAAAGGAGAAGATATACGTTCATATATGTATTCTTCAGATGTAATCATGGTTTTGATGAGTTAATACAATATTAAACTCATTTGATTTGCTGTTGAAACGAGAATAAATAATCTCCAAAACCTTAGAGATTTCATAATTGTCGCGGAATATTTCACTAATGAAGTTATGAATCAATACTTCATCGTTCATTGTTATTGATATACCTCGGTATATGAAGTTTGGTGCTCATGGAATTCTTGTGAAATTCACAAAACACGAATGATGTTTTCTAAAAAGTTTCGAGTACTTTGAAAATGGAAGTGTAAAATCAAACATGTATTTGAATAATACACTTGGTTTATTATGAAATGAAGTTTATTGTGCTGAAGCTGTGATTAACGATTGTTAATTTATTAACGAAGGGTGTACATCATGACATATTAGTGATATGAATTAACCAAGTAGTACATACTAGTTAAGATTCACACGTAATATCTTAGTACGAAAAGATTTATTATTGTTCCAATCCATATATATAAAGTATACATATATAGTTCTTCGGGAAGAATGAGTCAATACATCTTAACTCATTATTACTAATATTCCTTGGTATCTATGGGGCGTATGATATTGATGTTCGAGGTACCGAGTGTGATGTTGAGGCGTGGAATGCGGATGTTGTTGTTGAAGCTGATGATGTGGGTGGTGATGCTGATGGTACTGGTTATCCTGCTGGTGCTGCTGCTGGTGTTTGTAAGTTTCGTACCATATTCTCCAGAGCTACTACTCGAGCGCGAAGCTCGTTGACTTCTTCTATTATTCCGGGATGATTGGTGGTTCGGACGAGTGGATAAATAAGATCTGAAATTCTAGTTATTATATACTCATGGTGGGATACCCTGGAAATAAGGGTGAAAATAGTGTTCCGAACGGGTTCGTCGGTAAGCACTTCAGGTTCTTCGCCAATAGGGCAATGTGGTGGGTGAAAAGGATCACCTTCTTCACTTCTCCATTGATTAAGTAGAGTACGAACCCATCCCCAATTCATACAAAATAGATGATGGCTAATTGGTTGGTTCATTCTGGTTACGCTGCCATTGGTGCTCGAGGAGTTCGAGGAATCAAGTGAGTAATCCATATTATGTGATTTGAATTAGGGTTTGTTATGAAATGGGTGTTGGATATTGAATATTATATTTGTCTCCTTGAATATGTATATATAGCAAAAAGATTTCCGTAATTTACGGAGAAAATTTAGGAAAAGTGTTAGACAAAGTCTATTGAGATAGATATGATAAGATATAATAAGATATGATGTGTCTATACTCTAATAATGGCAGTATGACATGTCTAGATGATAAGTATGTAATCTGATAATCTTTTGATTAAAGATTTTCAATTCGTAATGACCTATTCAGGTCCAGGGGCTTGAGCTATAGGATCCTTTAAATCAGTAATCCAAACGCTTTCTATTCTATAGTTTCGTAGACGTCATCCATCAGGAAAATTCAATGATCAAAACAACAAGAAAGCAAAGAAAGTAATGAATATGAATAGTGATGACATTATAATGTCTTTAAGATTCTCGATAACTCAATGACATTTTCTGGTTCGCAAACCGATGCATAAAGGCATAAGGCATATAGGTACATGATATAACAGGGAGTTATATACGTTTGAGTATGAATAGTAACAAATATAGGAGTTTCAAAATTCATAGATAATATTTTATGTAATACATATGTAATACACAAACCATGATAGATGACTTAGGAATGTCAAGAATTTCAGAAATCATAGTGTCGCATTTAAACGCGGTGGCGTAATTGGATAGTACTTAGAAAAGTGAACAGAGTTCTTAGATTGGCTTGGCATTCTAAGATAAGTAAAGTTTCTAAAGTATAGTGTAGCATTTAACAATTAAAGGCAACAACTAAAGGCACTACGGTCATGGAAAGTTGTAGTCCTACATTGCTAAGGTACCTAATTGTATAAGGCACACATAAAATACAATCCTGGTTCTTTACAACAACACTGCTCTGATACCAATCTGTCACACCCCCAAATAGGGCCTGGGGTATTTGTGACTAATTATATCAAATCACAATTTGTATAAACGAGAACGACTCTATATGATACGTTATATTGAGTTTTGCAGCGGAAGATAAATAGGTTACATTGTATATAATGAACAACGCATTAAATGTCTTTAATTGATATGATATGTAATGAATACTCCAAGCATAGCAAGCAATCATCATCAATTTAGCAAGTGTAAGTCTTTCAAATTATCCATGAATGACTTGTTGAAATGTTGCTTTCAATTAGCAAATACACGGTGGAAGCATTATGTAGAACCTGAGAATAAACATGCTAAAAAGTGTCAACCAAAAGGTTGGTGAGTTCATAGGTTTATCATAAATATGATTTCAATAATAGTGTTAGACCACAAGATTTAATAAAGTTGATATAGAAATATCAATATAAAGTGTTGATTGATATAGAAATACCAATCTAAAAGTAATGCCGAGTTTGTAATATCGCGACTAAACAAAAGTTACCCCGTGACACTTGTTATTCGTGTCGTTGAATTATTATTATGTAGTCAAAGACCAACGGTCATCTGACTAGAGACGCCACTCTCAGTAGCGCTACTCACAATAACTAAGCTTGCATCTTATACCGTAGCAATTAACGATATTACGACAGAGATTTAGCATGACAAAGCATGTATATAGCATAAAAATTTGAGTACTTATGTCTAAATGTAAAATAGTTATAAAAGTTGCGCATGTATTCTCAGCCCAAAAATATATATAAAAAGGGAGCTATGAAAACTCACGATACTGTATTTCGTATTTCGTAGTAATTACGCATATGATGGCACTGAACAAGTGCAGAGTTGTTCTCGGATTCACGAACCTATATCAAGTATATATATATTAACACATATACTCGTAATCGAATAAGTTTATATATATTATTTCAATCGTTATATATTTCTGTATATAGAATATATATATATATATATATATATATATATATATATATATATATAAGTATTTGTTTGATAAAATAATACTAAAAATGATAATGATTAATGAGTTGTATTATTTTGTAATAACAATAATAATACTAGTAGTAAAATGATAATAATCATAATAAGGTGTAAAATTAATAATAATTATTATAATAATTGTAAAAGTGAAAGTTCTTATAATAATTAAAATGTTATATGTTTACAGTAGTAATAATATTAATAATTTTTGTAATATCTTAAATAGTAATAGTAATAATAATAATGATAATGATATTAGTAATTAAATGTTAATAATAATAATAATAATGACATAGTTTTAATGATAGTAAAAATGATAATTTTACTATAATGATGTTTTCAATAAAAATGATAGTTTTGATCATAATGATTTACTAATAATAATAATAATAATAACTTTATTAATAATGATAATATACTAATAACAAAAATTATAATGATAATTTGTATTGTTTTCAAAATAATAATAATAATAATAATAATAATAATAATAATAATAATAATAATAATAATAATAATAATAATAATAATAATAAGAGAAAAATAACAACAACAATAATTTAACAATAATAATAATACTAATAGTATAATACTAGTAATAATAATGATGATAATAATAATAATACTAATTATATTAGTGATAATAATAATTATATTTTTAATTTTAGTAATAACAACAACAATAATAATGATAATAATAATAATAATAATAATAATAATAATAATAATAATAATAATAATAATAATAATAATAATAATAATAATAATAATAATAATAATAATAATAATAATAATAATAATAATAAAATTAATAAAAATGCTACCTTAAAGCTTTTCCAAAAAAAATTGCCATGGCCGGGACTCGAACCCGCAACCTCTAGCTCACCCGAACACCCTCTAAACCATTCGATCATTTATGTTTTTCTGATTAATATCACGTTCCAAATATACATAAACTGTTTCTATTTTCTTTCATCTTCAATTAATCGAACGGAGACTCAATCAAACATAACCATTAATCACAGGTTAGTTTTAGATTTCAAGCTTGAAACACAAAACGAGGTGTTGGTGATTTTTGGATCAACAGAAAACAAAATTTTCGAATTATCACAGTGTCTGTGAACGATAACTGTAGCGACCCGACCAAATCATGTTTGACGGCGCCGACTACTTCGGTCCCGTTGCGTGGTCATAAGTCTTTATTATGACGTTTGACCAAAATATGTCGCATTCATTTCATAAGTAAAAGGATGTTTCAAGTTTACAAATGTAGTTCAAAAGATTAGTTACAATACAAAGTTTAACGTACGAATGAAACCTATGCGACACAATTTAAAGTAGTCAAAAGACGCTCCAACTATGCATGCATACTCGACATCCAAGCAAGTATCAAAAAGAGTGCGGAAGCATGTATCAAGTAGCTTTCAAGGACCTGAGAAAATATATAGAAACTGTCAACGAAAACATTGGTGAAATCATAGGTGTTTTAGTAAACGTTGCATTTGAACCACAAGATTTAATATATAATATGATTATCAAAATCATTTGCATTCCAAAGTTGTTATTTGTTTCGCGGGCACCCAATTATCAAACTTAACTGTTTTACACCCTTTGCATAGTGTTAGAACATACACTAGACCCGAAAATATATTTCATTCGCTAACGGTAGCGAACCGTCCGAATGAGGCTGATCAAGCCCATGTGATCACATAATATAAGTTCACGTTTACACCCTGCAAGTGTAACTAATGATAATTGAATTGAGGATTTTCGTTCAAACCCGTACGTGGAATGTTTGTTTTCGTACTTGTGTTCAATGTATAAAAGTATGATACGTATATGTTTCTCATCCCATAGTTTAAAGCATAAAAGTTGTTTGAAAGATGGGACTATGATCTCACCTTGAGTGCACGTATGAAAAGTACTTCACAAAGTAACGTGTGCGAAAGATAGTGCTAGTCTTGACCTAAACAAATAGGTCGTATCAATAACGGTAAACACGATAGGTCAAAGATGTTCAATTAGTCCTGTGGCTCGTTACGACTCGATTATGTAGCATGTGAAATCAAATTGTCAAGTTTCATGCAAGATACAAGTATAGAAACAAGTTAGGAAGGTTGCATAATCATTTGGTTAAGTTTGACAAAAAGTCAAACTTTGGTCGGTCAAAGTCAACGAAAAAGTCAACACGTTCGGGTCGGGTCCCGAACTATTTTTCTGAGGTTTTTAATCATATATGAGCATGTTAGAACAAGTTACATGTGAATCGGAGGTGCGTAACATAGCAAACATTATTCGAAAATCGACAAAGTTGGACAGACCACTTTGACGCGCCGCGCGGGTATATGGCGCGCCGCGCCATTACCTGTGCAGAGGATTCTGGCAGTTTGTAAGTTTTATGCACGAACCTAACTTCAACCAATCACCATTTATGACCCGCAAACAACCAAAGCATGTATCTTATATCATCGAAAAGGTATTTTGACAAGGAAAACAACTAAACACATTTCATCCATCACATTTACTTTTACAACAACCAAAATCACATTCAAAGCTCCTCATTAAATGCACTCAAGTTCATAAATAAAATTCGATGATTCGGCAACCAATTTACATGAATGATATGCCGTTTCGAAGGTGATCAAGCATACAATACAACCTAACACTTACAAATAACATTTCATGTCATTCAAAGCATCAAAAGTTCATTTCAAGTTCATCAAACCCTAACCCAAATTCACCAAAACCAATAATCAAGTTTATGAAGTTTTCTAAAACAACCTACACATCAAATTGAAGCTAGTGCTACTAGTAACATATTTAATACTTGCACTTTACCATAACAACAACATTTAAGCAACTAAATTACCAAATCAAACACACCAAAGTTCATATTCAAGCTAGTTACCCAAACTTGATAAAATCGGTATGGAATCGAAGAGGAAGATGAGAGGATTCCGAATATGCAATTTGTTTATATGGATGCTTGCTCGATTTGATTTTGTTGATGATTCTTGAAATTGGAGAATTGAGAGAAAATATGGAAGTAGAAGAAGAAAAGGGAAATGAAAAAGAAAAGATGGGGGTGGGGTTTGACTAGTCAAAGGCTAGTCACCTCTTTGGCATTTTGGCAAAACTAGTCCCTCAAGTTCGTTCGCGGGTGCGTGAAATACCTAGACGAGATATTTTTAAAACACGTATTAACCGGAGATGTTATAAACATATAACGGGATTTAAATAGTTAAATAGAAAAGTAAACAGAAAAAGGCGAGATGTTACATTACCTACTCCTTAAAAGAAATTTCGTCCCGAAATTTAAGTAGGCGTAGTAGTCGTTGTTTCTTCCTCGGGATCTTGCGTTTCCGGAGCCGGGAATAAATGAGGGTATTTCTTTTGCATTTGATCTTGCCTTTCCCAAGTAAACTCGGGTCCCCTTTTGGCGTTCCAACGGACTTTAACAATCGAAATTCGGCTTTGTTTCAATGTCTTGACGGAGGTGTCCACAATTTCAACCGGTTCCTCCACAAAATGAAGTTTGTCATCAATAGTAAGTTCCTCGAGAGGGATGACGATATCGGGTTCGGCAAGTGTAACGACCCGTCAAAATCGCTATTGACGCGGCACGTTAATCATTGATTCCACAGTGAGGTTTTGACCTCTATATGATACGTTTTGATAAAATATTGCATTCATTAAAATAAGTGACTTTCTAAACATAGAAAGTTATAAACATGTGGGCGAGTGCTTAGGTATAAGCAAAACCCAAAAATACATAAGTCTTTAATTTACAGGTTGACATCACAGTCCAATTATTTATTACACAACGCAGTTTTATTTTGAATGCAATAAACTTTGTACAAAGCATGAGAGACTCCATGCAGGCAACAAGCACATCACAGCTGAAGCATTCTAAGGACCTGAGAATAAAACATGCTAAAAAGTCAACACGAATGTTGGTGAGTTATAGGTTTAATTGCTCGAGTCATAAACATATATAAAGATAGACCACAAGATTTCATCAAAAGTTTATCGATAGATTCTACGTAACAGAGCACCCTGGTAACTAAACTTAACGCTATAGTGATAATTACCCCATTTGTTTTAATACACGCAAACCAACGTGTCTTAAACTCAAATAACATACGTCCGTTAAAAGGCTAGTGCTCTAGCTCGGACGGGGATGTCAAGCCCTATGGATCCATATACTGTTATTCGCGCCCACCAGTCCATATCCTATGTACTGGTAGTTACTAGTTACCAAAGCTAAGGGATTTTCGGTTCAAACTCAGTGTAGAATTTAGTATGTACTTGTGTCTTATCGCGTTTAAAATAAATTGCATGTATTCTCAGCCCAAAAATATTTAAAGTATTTAAAAAGGGAGACTATAAACTCACAGTTCAATATTGAGACTCAATATTGTAGGCAAATTGCGTAGACGTAATGATGGTAGATGACTGTATGGTTGGCCTTGGATTCAAGAACAATACCCCTAACAATACCCAATATTTCCTTAGCTTAAAGCGGTTTGAAACCCGAATTAAAACACCCTCAAATATATACCTTATTATTATTAAACTTAAATTAAAATTAAAATTATAATTATAAATTTAAATTTAAATTACAGATGAAAAATAAAATGTGAATATATCGTCGAACAAACTGGCCTTTTATAGTACTTTTCGACTTACTGTAGCTCATGCGATCGCATGAGTTTTCAGTGTTTTTGCCATGCGATCGCATGGCCGCCTTTTCCGTTTTTGTTTGCTAGTTCGTCGACATCAAATAGTGTTTAATATAGCAAACAGTGTTACTGTAGCAAATAGTGTTTACTGTAGCAAATAGTATTTTACTGTAGCAAATCACTGTAGCAAAGTTGTTTTCACTGTAGCACTGTAGCAAAATACGGTTTCACTGTAGCAAATAGTGTTTCACTGTAGCAAATAGTGTTTCACTGTAGCAAAGTAATTTTTACTGTAGCAAATAGGGTTTTACTGTAGGATAGTCGTTTTTACTTGTACATATATATATATATATATATATATATATATATACATACATACATACATACATACATACATACATACATACATATAATTGTTCATGAATCGTCGAGAGTAGTCAAAGGTAATTGTATATATGAAACAGTTCTAAAATTTTGAGACTCAATCTAACAGACTTTGTTTAACGTGTCAAAATAATAAATCGTATAGAGAATTGGTTTAAATAAGTCGAAATTTTCTGGGTCATTACAGCAAGACACTTTTTCAAGTTAGATACATGGAAGGTAGGATGAACGGAGTTCAATTGAGGCGGAAGATCTAAACGATAAGCAACGATTCCAATACGCTCCAAGATTTTGAAAGGACCAATATACCGCGGATTTAGCTTCCCGCGTTTCCCAAAACGGATTACACCCTTCCAAGGTGCGACTTTTAATATGACGCAGTCACCGACTTGAAATTCAAGGTCGTTACGTCTTTTGTCGGTATAGCACTTTTGACGACTCCGGGCCGTCCGAAACCTATCTCGGATTTGAACGATCTTCTCGGTGGTTTCGTGAAAGAGTTCGGGTCCGGTGATTTGTACGTCGCCTACTTCGGCCCAACAAAGAGGAGAACGGCATTTTCGACCATATAATGCTTCGAATGGGGCGGCTTTTATACTCGCGTGATAACTATTGTTGTAAGAGAACTCGGCGAGAGGTAAGTGCTTGTCCCAAGCTTTTCCAAAATCAACCACGCAAGCTCGTAACATGTCCTCTAAGGTTTGAATTGTACGTTCACTTTGTCCATCGGTTTGAGGATGATATGCGGTGCTCATGTCTAAACGCGTTCCCAACGCTTCTTGCAAGGTACGCCAAAATCTAGAAACAAAACGGCCATCTCGGTCGGAGATAATCGATAAAGGTACACCGTGTCGGGCTACGATCTCCTTGATATAAAGTCGTGCAAGTTTCTCCATTTTGTCGGTCTCCTTCATGGCGAGAAAGTGTGCGGATTTGGTGAGACGGTCAATAATAACCCAAATGGTATCATAACCGCCCGTCGTTTTTGGTAGTTTGGTGATAAAATCCATTGTTATTCTTTCCCACTTCCATTGCGGGATTTTGGGTTGTTGAAGTAATCCGGATGGTCTTTGGTGTTCGGCTTTGACTTTGGAACATGTCAAACACTTGGAAACATAAGTAGCTACGTCCCTTTTAATGTTCGGCCACCAATATAGTTGTTTAAGGTCGTGGTACATCTTATTGGCACCGGGGTGAATCGAGTATCGTGACTTATGGGCTTCATCTAAAATAAGGCTTCGTAGGTCCCCATAACTAGGCACCCAAATCCTTCCGGCGAAATATCGGAGTCCGGTCTCTCTAATTTCGAATCGAGAGACGAGAATGTTCAAGAGCTCGTGTGAAACATTTTCATCCTTGAGAGCCTCATCTTGGGCTACCCGAATTTGGCTATTAAGGTTGGTGTGGATGGTGATGTTTAAGGCTCGGACACGAAGAGGAACCGCTCTTTCTTTTCGACTTAAGGCATCGCCTACTACATTTGCCTTCCCGGGATGGTAACGAAGCTCGCAATCGTAATCGTTTAAGGTTTCAATCCACCTTCGTTGTCTCATGTTTAGTTGCTTTTGGTCGAAGATGTGTTGGAGACTTTTGTGATCGGTAAGGATAGTACTCTTGGTTCCATAAAGATAGTGTCTCCACATTTTAAGTGCAGAGACAACGGCTCCGAGTTCGAGATCATGTGTCGTGTAGTTTCATTCATGAATTTTGAGTTGTCGAGAAGTATACGAAATGACTTTCATTCGTTGTATCAACACACACCCAAAACCATGTTTCGAGGCGTCGCAATACACAACAAAATCGTCATTGCCTTCGGGAAGTGACAAGATAGGAGCAGTGGTTAGCTTTGTTTTCAAGATTTGAAATGCGGATTCTTGTTCGGTCGCCCAATTGAATTTCTTTCCCTTGTGAGTTAAAGCGGTTAGACGACGAGTAACCAAAGAGAAATCCTTGATGAATCTACGGTAGTATCCGGCGAGACCCAAGAATTGACGAATGTGAGTAGGAGTAGTGGTAGTCTCCCATTTACTAATGGCTTCGATTTTCGTTGGATCGACTTTAATACCTTGGTCACTTACAACATGACCAAGAAATTGAACTTCCTTCAACCAAAATTCACACTTGGAGAATTTGGCATAGAGTCGTTCTTGTCTTAAAAGTTCAAGCATGAGCCGGAGGTGTTCCTCGTGTTCTCCTTCACTTTTAGAATAAACCAAAATATCATCGATGAACACGATAACGAATTTGTCAAGATACGGTTTGCACACGCGGTTCATAAGATCCATGAACACCGCCGGTGCATTAGTGAGACCAAATGGCATTACAAGAAATTCATAACTACCATAACGAGTTCGGAAAGCGGTTTTGGAGACATCTTCCCCCTTAACCCTTAATTGATGATAACCCGAGCGGAGATCGATTTTTGAATATACACAAGACCCTTGTAGTTGATCAAAGAGGTCATCGATGCGAGGAAGAGGATATCGGTTTTTAACCGTCAATTTGTTTAGTTCACGATAATCAATGCACATTCGTAGGGATCCGTCTTTCTTTTTAACAAACAAAATCGGAGCGCCCCAAGGTGAATGGCTAGGTTGGATAAAACCACGATCAAGTAGTTCTTGGATTTGACTTTGCAATTCTTGCATCTTGGATGGAGCGAGTCTATAAGGTGTACGTGCTACGGGTGCGGCCCCCGGAATAAGATCGATTTGGAATTCAACCAGCCGATGAGGTGGAAGACCCGGCAATTCGTCGGGAAATACATCAGAATAGTCACTAACAATTGGCACATCATCGATGTGCTTCTCATCGGACTCGACTTTCTTAACGTGAACAAGGATCGCAAAACAACCCTTACGGAGTAGTTTTCTAACTTTAATACACGAAACGAGGTTGAGTCCGGTGCAACTCTTATCGCCATAGACGATCAAAGGTTCACCGTTCTCGATAGGGATTCGGATTGCGTTAAGATCACAAAGGATGTGAGATTTCGTTTTGGCTAGCCAATTTATACCGATTAATACATCGAAGCTTCCTAGTTCCATGGGTATCAAGTCAATTTCAAACTCATTACCCAAAATGTTTAACGTACACCCCCGGTAATATGTGTCGGCACTCAATAGTTTTCCGTTGGCCACTTCAATGGTATAAGTGGTATCTAGTGGGAGTGGTGGAGTATTAAAATAATGAGTCAAAGTCTTGGATACAAAACTCTTATCGGCACCCGAATCGAATAAACAAGTAACATAAGTGTTGTTGAGGAGAAACGTACCCGTGACTAATTCATTGTCATCTCGGGCTTCCTCGGTGTTGATGTTGAAAGCTCGGCCGCGTGTGTTGGGGTTGGCTTTCTTCTTCGGACATGCATTTCTAAAATGTCCCGTTTGGCCACATTCATAACAAGTACCCGGTTTTGGTGCATTGGGCACCTTTTGAGCGACGGGGGCGGCACTTCTACAATCGTTGGCCAGATGACCACCCCTGTGGCACCGGTGGCAAAATACGTTGCTACATTCACCATAGTGGTGCTTGTGGCATTTGTTGCAAAAGGGTTTATTTCCGCCATAACTTTTCTTGGCGTCGGAGGTGTAAGGCTTCTTAGCAAAGTTGTTGTTGCTTGATTGGGAGGGTTCCACTTTCTTTTGTTGCCGCCCGATTTATCCTTGGCCTTAGGTGCCGGAACTACGATTTCGTCAACCGTTTCGATCAATTGGCGGGCCATGTTCAACGCTTGTTGTAGGTTAGCGGGTTTGGATGACATCACCCCTTGTTTGATGCTCTTTGGAAGACCATACATATAAAGTTCTACCCTTTGAGATTCGGGGTTCACGAGGTTGGACACATCAAGGATAGTTCGGCGAATCGTTGATTATAGGCCTTGAGATCGTTTCCGACCGCCTCTAAGGTTCTTAGCTCTTGTTCGAGCTTTCGGGTTTCTTCGCGAGGGAAATATTCGATGACTATCTTTTCCCTTAAATCAGCCCAAGAGAGGGCGTGAGCTTCATCGGTACCCACCGATTGTACATAAGTATTCCACCATGTAAGAGCGACACCGGCGAAGGTGTGAGTGGAGTATTTGACCTTGTCTTGGTCCCGACAACCGCTTATGCTAAAGACGGCCTCCGTTTGTTCGAACCATCGAGTAAGAGTAACCGGTCCCCCGGTTCCATCAAAAGTGTGAGGTTTGCACCCCATGAAGGATTTGTAGGAGCACCCTTCGTTTGAGTTACCGGCTCCATTGTTGTTGTTGTTGTGGTTGTTGTTATTGTTGGAGGAGTGATCGGCCATGGCCGCTTCCACGGTGGTGGCTATCATTCGTTGTAGAGCTTGTTCGGGAGTCTCATGGCGTGGCACACAACGAGGAGGCATTGTTCCTTCAAAACACAAGAATACCGTTGATTAGTATTCTTAATAATACTAACCATGATATGGAATAAGGATAGAGAAAAATTTTCCTTGACTCGCCTTAAATTCTTTATGTCATAATGTCGGAATGTTCATATGAGTCACCGTAATATAATCCCGGAAATTATATTACCCTAATTCATATGTGTATTCGACACTAATTCATATAGTCAAGGTGGCGCGTCAATTAAATTAAGTAACGTGAGATTAAGGTTGAATAAGAATTTGATGTGATAGACGAGTTCGAGTATAATGCACAAGTAGTCAAGTAATTCCTACTTCAAGTCTATATTCCAGTTGTAGTCTAGACTCACCAATGTACCCTATGACTCGGGGTTGACACCAATGAACTCTAAATCCCTACAACCAATGCTCTGATACCATCTGTAGCGACCCGACCAAATCATGTTTGACGGCGCCGACTACTTCGGTCCCGTTGCGTGGTCATAAGTCTTTATTATGACGTTTGACCAAAATATGTCTCATTCATTTCATAAGTAAAAGGATGTTTCAAGTTTACAAATGTAGTTCAAAAGATTAGTTACAATACAAAGTTTAACTTACGAATGAAACCTATGCGACACAATTTAAAGTAGTCAAAAGACGCTCCAACTATGCATGCATACTCGACATCTAAGCAAGTATCAAAAAGAGTGCGGAAGCATGTATCAAGTATCTTTCAAGGACCTGAGAAAACATATAGAAACTGTCAACGAAAATGTTGGTGAAATCATAGGTGTTTTAGTAAACGTTGCATTTGAACCACAAGATTTAATATATAATATGATTATCAAAATCATTTGCATTCCAAAGTTGTTATTTGTTTCGCGGGCACCCAATTATCAAACTTAACGGTTTTGCACCCTTTGCGTAGTGTTAGAACATACACTAGACCCGAAAATATATTTCATCCGCTAACGGTAGCGAACCGTCCGAATGAGGCTCGTCAAGCCCATGTGATCACATAATATAAGTTCACGTTTACACCCTGCAAGTGTAACTAATGATAATTGAATTGAGGATTTTCGTTCAAACCCGTACGTGGAATGTTCATTTTCGTACTTGTGTTCAATGTATAAAAGTATGATATGTATATGTTTCTCATCCCATAGTTTAAAGCATAAAAGTTGTTTGAAAGATGGGACTATGATCTCACCTTGAGTGCACATATGAAAAGTACTTCACAAAGTAACGTGTGCGAAGGATAGTGCTAGTCTTAACCTAAACAAATAGGTCGTATCAATAACGGTAAACACAATAGGTCAAAGATGTTCAATTAGTCCTATGGCTCGTTACGACTCGATTATGTAGCATGTGAAATCAAATTGTCAAGTTTCATGCAAGATACAAGTATAAAAACAAGTTAGGAAGGTTGCATAATCATTTGGTTAAGTTTGACAAAAAGTCACACTTTGGTCGGTCAAAGTCAACGAAAAAGTCAACACATTCGGGTCGGGTCCCGAACTATTTTTCTGAGGTTTTTAATCATATATGAGCATGTTAGAACAAGTTACATGTGAATCAGAGGTGCATAGCATAGCAAACATTATTCGAAAATCGACAAAGTTGGACAGACCACTTTGGCACGCCGCGCCATTACCTGTGCAGAGGATTCTGGCAGTTTTTAGGTTTTATGCACGAACCTAACTTCAACCAATCACCATTTATGACCCGCAAACAACCAAAGCATGTATCTTATATCATTGAAAAGGTATTTTGACAAGGAAAATAACTAAACACATTTCATCCATCACATTTACTTTTACAACAACCAAAATCACATTCAAAGCTCCTCATTAAATGCACTCAAGTTCATAAATAAAATTCGATGATTCGGCAACCAATTTACATGAATGTATGCCGTTTCGAAGGTGATCAAGCATACAATACAACCTAACACTTACAAATAACATTTCATGTCATTCAAAGCATCAAAAGTTCATTTCAAGTTCATCAAACCCTAACCCAAATCCACCAAAACCAATAATCAAGTTTATGAAGTTTTCTAAAACAAGCTACACATCAAATTGAAGCTAGTGCTACTAGTAACACATTTAATACTTGCACTTTACCATAACAACAATATTTAAGCAACTAAATTACCCAATCAAACACACCAAAGTTCATATTCAAGCCAGTTACTTCAAATAACGAAATCGAGCATATAAATCATATAATCATGTTAGACTTGAGCCATAGACACTAATTAACAACTTTATAAGTTAAAAACATCAAGAACACAAAATCTAGTGATTTTAGAAAGTTACCCAAACTTGATGAAATCAGTATGGAATCGAAGAGGAAGATGAGAGGATTCCGAATATGCAATTTGTTTAGATGGATGCTTGCTCGATTTGGTTTAGATGATGATTCTTGAAATTGGAGAATTGAGAGAAAATATGGAAGTAGAAGAAGAAAAGGGAAATGAAAAAGAAAAGATGGGGGTGGGGGTTGACTAGTCAAAGGCTAGTCACCTCTTTGGCATTTTGGCGAAACTAGTCCCTCAAGTTCGTTCGCGGGTGCGTGAAATACCTAGACGAGATATTTTTAAAACACGTACTAACCGGAGATGTTATAAACATATAATGGGATTTAAATAGTTAAACAGAAAAGTAAACGGAAAAAGGCGGGATGTTACAATAACAGGAGAAGAAAAAAAATGAAATTGAAAATCGATTCGTAAATTCTAAAGTGTGTTAACTAACCATTTCGTCATGAAAGTTACTCCAAATTGAGTCCCTAATTTTCGACAATCAAAATTTTAGTCCATAACATCACAGAACAATTGAACTTGATCTTTGTTCATAGAATTGACTTTTTAATTTCGAGCTTTGACCCGAAAATTTGTCTTCGTTACATCGAGTTAGAATTTGAGATTGTACATACACATTTACGACAAGAAGCAGAAGAGATCTACAATTTTACTTTTCTTTAATCTGATCCGAATCAATTTGATGGTTAAATGGTTTGGTTTATATGACGGAAAGAAAGAGAAAAAAAATATATAAATATAAAGAACCCGATTGATTTATAAATTCGCAGAAGAGGATTACATGGTGTGATTTATATGATTGATTCCAAAATAATAATTGATCAAGGTCCTCTTGTAGGGTTGATGATAGTTGACAGCCTTCTCAAATGAGGAAAAATGGAGACAGATACAAAATCTCAACCAGTAGAAGAAATAAAAAAAATAAAGCAAAAGCAGATCAAGGAAGAAAAATTTTAAAAAAATACGAATAAAAAAAAAGCAGATCTCAAAAAATTTAAAAATAGATTTGGATCAATTAGTGTAGATCACATTTAGATTAAAAATTAAAAAGCAGTTTTGATAACAAACTAAATTTTGTATTTGTCTGCATCAGTTTTATTTTTACTTTTAATTAATAATTAATAGATATATTAATAATAATAATAATACTTTTAATAATAATAGAATTAATAATGATAATAATAATCAAAATAATACAATGATATTAATAATAATAATCACAATAATAATAAATAATAGATAATAATAATATTTACTAAATATCAAAATAATATTAATATTAAGAAAAATGATAATAATCATAATAATTCTATTATTAATACAACAAATTATGTTTATTAAATCTGATGTTAACATTATTATTAATGTTAATAATAATGATGAAAGTGATATTATGAGATTTTTACTTATAATTAAATTTAATATGTATATTTAAATATATACATTTTTTTTATTTACAGTTATTTGCTCGTGAATCGTCGGAATTGGTTGAAGTTTAAATGAATCATTTCAAAAATTTTTGAGGCTTACTTTAATGTGTCGAAATCATATAAAAATTAGGTTTAAATTTAGTCAGAAATTTCTGGGTTGTCATACATGGGTATGTCCATGTATCCGTAAGAGTTGATCACATTGGAATTCAGGTAACGGTTCTAAAAGTTATCATACAATCGTTCGTGACGTTTGTATGATGATGGTGGTTCTTTCTCGTGAAGGGTTACGGAGTCGGAGGTTGGGTCGATGGGTTCGTTGCGGAGAAATTTTTTGGGAGATCCGGTTGTCGGATCTGAGTTCTCGTTCTTCGCAATCGTGTGCGAAAGAATGATTGAACTTTCAAATTTGGAGTTTCATGAGCTGCTGTAGAAGAAAATTCATAGCGGGTCCGTTAATCGTAGATCGACTTGTTGTTTTGGTTGTGTATAGTAGACTTACTGATCTACACGTGGTAAAAATATAAAGCCGATCTGACCGTTGGATCTTGAGATATGATTTTTCAAATCTGGACAGTTTTCAGTATGAAGTTTTTCGGGTTTGATGACGCGAGCGTGAGATGGTTTTGTCTCGGAAACTTCGAGCGATACGAGATGTGATTTCAGAGATGTGGGTTTGCTACGGGAGCTCAGTAGGGTGGTTTAACTCATATTTAGCCGGTGTTGTAACGTACAAGATGCATCAGGTTGAAAGTCAACAGTGCGAGTATCGGAGAAGTTTATTGCTTGCAGGGTTTGGAAACGGGATGACCAATGGTATTTGGTTAATATTCTATATTTTATGGAGTATGCGGGTGTAACATCCTCATACCGGGCTTAGATGTAAGATGACCTTTTTGCCCTTAGGTATAATTGTGTGGTTAATTATGCTTTTATTTTAATTGAATGTTTAATGTTGTTTTATTATTTTGGTTAAGATCAATTTGTGACAAGGGTCACGGGACAGGTTCGCTATTTAATTTGGACTCCGTTTGGGTTGTCAAATTAAGTACGAAAGATTCCAGATTACTGATAAATATTCGTGTGTTATGGGGTATAAGGTTTTAACCTCAATTAAGTGTTTGGTGTTGTCTTCTACTTTCATTTTCTCCATTTCTCTATAAACCTCACTAAACACCCCGTACTCACTTCATCTCATTTCATCAAACCCTAGATTTCTAATTTGTTTTCTAGAGCTCAAATCATTGATATCATCTTGTTGCTTACGATTTACTGAATCTTTTGAGGTAAGAAACAAGGTGTGTCAAGCTTTAATCTTTAAGAAAATGAGGATTTTGTATTAAGTTTGTTAAAAGTGCAATTTCGGTCAGAATGGTTTGATTTATATATTGTTTGTGTTTTGTGGGTTTATGCTTCTTGATGTTTAGTGTACTTGATTTGGTCGGTTTTGAGGTCAGAAACGAGCTTTAGAGCAAGAACTGGCGAATTTTGGGTGAAACCCATAGCTGTGTTCATCTTCATCTGTAGATGAACACGGTCGGCCTAGTGTCTCCTGACACTCGACTGACAGTCTCAACGATCGACCGAGTGTGTACACGATCGACCGAGGGTGTCTGCAAGTGACCATCGACCAAGTGACTAGACACTCGGCTGAGTGTGTGTGGACTGTCGGCCGACCATCTCCGACAGTCAACCGAGGGTCTTTGGCAGTTAAAATTTTAACTAAGTGTTAATGTCTAGTCGTTATGCTGCCCGTGTGTCTAATTTTGATTATAACAATGTACTAACTTGAATTTCCTTATGTTCAGGTGTAAGGATAAGGAAGCAGCTCATTAATAGATTATCTGAGCTAGTTGCTAGTATTCGGTGAGTGAGTCTATATCCGAATAGAGTATTAAGTAGCGGACACACTACTTGTTCAGACTCTTTATTATTATGTTTGTATATTATAGCAATGTTCAGTATTATTGCCATGCGTAGTTAGATATTGCCATGCTAGTTAGGCTGATTACATGACTGATTATCTGTGATCTTATGTGCGCACAGTTTATTTAGACACCAACCGAGGTGGCAAGGTTCGAAACCCACCGAGGCGGCAAGGTAGGGTTTGTGTGAGGTCAACCGTGGTAGCCTGATCGGGTCATGATGTTACTGTCTGTTCGGTATAGCATAAAAGACGCATGTATTGCGTCTGGATGGTTGCAGTGGATTCAGTAAAGTGGACTATCGGTAGACTATAGCCTGATCAGCTAAGTCGTATGCTCGTATAAGTCGTCAATCATCATATTGTCAATTGTTGTTGTTATATGCTAGTTCAGGATGTTAGCATATATGTGACCCTTGCATGTTCAATTGCTTATGCCTGGTCTATTAGATAGTATCCATTCACTTAGCAGTTGTGCTAATTCCCCACATTTCCACCCATTGCAGGTTCAGGTATTGCTAGTTAGACGGGTGTTAAAGACGAGTTGGAAGACATGTTTGACTATGAGCTTAACTCTAATGTTTTTGTTGGGGGAGAATGTGGGTTAACATGGGATTATGCTTAATGACTATACTAATCTTAACCCATAACAATAAGTGTTTTGATGATGACATGTGCACATAGCTAAAGGTGATGGTAGACATCTTGACATAAATAAACAAGTTCACTAATCCGCACTTGCTCTAGCAAAAGACCAAAACCAAAGAAAGCTTGAAATGAAAGAAAATGGTACACGGCTAGACCACGGTCGAACGCAGGTCAGACCGTGGAGACTTGCACCCAGATTTACCAAATCAGGGTTTCACGGTCGACTCCACGGCTGACCTTGGATCGACCGCAGAAATCCACTGTTCGGTTTTTGATTGAAAAATGTTTGACCACTTCCAGGCATCTATAATTTATGAAACATGTTCAAACATGTTTAGGATAGTTGCCTCCTTCATTCCCAAAGGAGTTTTGATCACTAGAAGACTAATCTTGGTTAATCAGACCTAATGACACCTTAATGATGATTAAGCCTAGATTAAGGATAATGCATAAGTGTTATAGGAAAACACGTACATCTAAAACGTATCTAGACATAATTAGGATGGTCACCAAGTTCCAACCAAAAGTTGCTCTTTCCTTGTATATGTGTTGGATATTAATGTATGCTTATGCATAAATCTTGCAAATGCCACTTTGAAAGTAAAACTTACATAGCCTTAGTTAATGCTATGTTATCACTATATGCTTAATTCTAAGATTACTTAGTGATCTCTTGCTAGTCATTACATGAATATTACTTGACTACTTGCTATTAGTACATGTGTATTATTTGACTATGTGTTAAGTGCTAAATGATAAGTAGTTAGTTGATATGTATATGTATCAATCATGTCTTGCTTTGTGTTACAAGTTGGATTCTACCAACTAGTATTTGGACTACTTCATTATATGCTTGTGCTACTTGGATAATGCTTAAAATGTTATAATTTAGTGATCTTAAAATACAATGAATAATTAACACACATATGTTTGTTTAAGTCTAAAATTAAGTTTATGAATAAGTTTATACTTGATTAACTTGATGTCTTGTAACATGTTTAATTGTTATTTGCTTAATTTGTCAAGACATCATTAACACACTTAATTAATTACAAACAAGTTTAAATTTGAATACTAGTATGCTTTGTGATTAAAGTGGGTTTATGTCATCAATGACATGTTGACCAACCAATAGAGAATTATCAAATGTGTTAATCATAAATAAAGGATTATGACAAAACTGAGATTGCCTCAAATGATTATCATGACTTGTATCCAAGAATGTTAGACTTTCCACTTTGAGCATGATAAGTCACTATCAAGGTAATACATCCAAGGTAAATGGACATTTAATGCATATAGTACTTGTATAGGATGTTGGGTATCTTTTGCAGGTGTCAAATGAAGTAAAGTGTCCAAAGAGTGATGTACAAAATTGATTCAAACTGCTATACAACGGATACATATTTTGGGCTGAACCGCGTGCGGTCGACCCACGGTCGACCGTAGGTCAAGCCCCAGATATGGCTGACCTTTTTATCTCTCCATATAAATAGCAAGGCTTGGAGAACTTTAAATACTTGGACCTCTTGCATGCTACAACTCAAAATCATCAGAGAATCACAAGAACATAACATTCATACATATGTTTGTGATTATCAAGAGAAGTTATATAATCTCATAGATTATAAAAAGGGTGTTTGTAAATTTACTTTCAAATTCTTATTTTTATGAGTTTACATAGTGTTGTATTAATCCTTAGAATTGTCTTAGGATTGTCATCACTGAAAAAGGTAGTTTTTTGTACTTTATAATTAGAAGCATATGCTAGCTTAGCTATCATCTTCCTTAAAGGGAACTAGGGAGTCGATTAATCTTATTGGGGATTAATACTTGTCCAAGGTGAAGACAAGTTGATCTAAGTTGGAGGTAATCGTTCAAAGGGTTGGAAGGATTAGATTTGTTGTTTAAGGAGAAGTAAAAAGCTTGTAAATCGGATCTCCACCGAATTTAGAGAAAAGTGATTAGTGAAGCAAAAATCTCGATTAGGTGAATAGGGGAGTAGATTAAGGTGGATTAGTTAACATCCACCCGGACCACTATAAATCCTTGTGTTTATCTTCTTTACTTTACATTTCGCATTATTACAAACATAAACACACCACACATTGGTTTGAGTTGATTAAGGTGATCAAGTATTGTTTAAATCTTATTGATCATCGAAAAAGTTTTAAAAATCGTATTAAGTAACTATTCACCCCCCTCTAGTTACTTACAGTTTTCTTATTTCTTTTTGAAACTAGATGTGACCAGAGTTTTGTATTGTTTTTATGTAACACTGTATTTGGGTATCGTTGTAACGTACGTTAACAATGTTGGTTTATAAACTATGTTTTGTAAACATTAACCAGGGTTATTTTAGTAATCGTTTGTACTTCCGCTGTGAATAATAATAATAAAATAAAAAATTAGGGTATTACAAGTTGGTATCAGAGCGTGGTTTAGTAGCAAGTACGTGCACGTATTTGTTCCTAAACCCTGAGTTAAGTCAAACATGTCTGTGGGGTGGGACTAAAGGAATGTAGGATATTGTACATGTTAGTGTTTAGTAAACTAACAGTTATCCACTAAGCGTTTATGCGAGTGTTTTGTTTCAAATATGACCCCTGATGAGATAACCATGTTAACACAAAGAGAAGTCATCATGTTGTTGATGTTGTTGATTTTGTTGTGGAACTTCAATAAAGAAGAGCGATTCTTAGCATTTAAATTCAAATTTGGCGGTAGTACTAACATTTTTGTTAAACTCAACATCTTGATAATAATGTGTATTTGTATTTACTTAGATAACATACATACACACACATATACCCACCCACACACACACACACATAGATGTGTCCACTTATAATATATATATATATATATATATATACATATATATATATATATATATATATATATATATATATATATATATATATATTTTATAATTGGACACATGTATATACATAGATAGATAGATAGATAGATAGATATAGATATAATGAAACTTAAGTAAGGATGGTCAGATAGTAATCTACATGAACAAAAATGATGTTTTTCTTTTTGTTAATTTTGTACATTTTTGGAGAAAAATGTAAGTGTTTACATATAAAGTATATAAACAAACAATACATTAACTAAATCAAGAAAATATTGTTGCCATTTTTGAATAACATGATATGGATTGATCCTCTTTTATACATAATTGGAAAAAACTATGATTATATATAGTGTAACAAGATACTACAAATTTATGATTTGACATGAGCTTAACTCTAATTTTTCTTACTTCGTTTTGAAACTAGCTGTGACGAGAGTTTTGTATTCTTTTTATGTAACACCGTATTTAGGTAGCGTTGTAATGTACGTTAACAATGTTGGTTTATAAACTATGTTTTGTAAACATTAATCAGGGTTATTTCAGTAATCGTTTGTACTTCTGCTGTGAATAATAATAATAAAAAATTAGTATCTTACAAGTTGGTATCAGAGCGTGGTTTATCAGCAAGTACGTGCACGTATTTCTTTCCAAACCCTGAGTTAAGTCAAACATATCCGTAGGGTGGGACTAAGTGAATGTAGGATATTGTGCATGTTAGTGTTTATTAACTAACAATTATCCACTAAGCTTTTATGCGAGTATTTTTTTCCCAAATATGAGTCCTGATGGGATAACCCTGTTAACACAAAGAGAGGTCATCTTGTTGTTGATGTTATTGATTTTTTGTGGAACTTCAAAGAAGAAGAGCGATTCTTGGCATTTAAATTCAAATTTGGCAGTAGTACTAACATTTGTGTTAAACTCAACATCTAGATAATAACGTGTATTGTATTT
Source organism: Rutidosis leptorrhynchoides (assembly GCF_046630445.1). NCBI lineage: Eukaryota > Viridiplantae > Streptophyta > Magnoliopsida > Asterales > Asteraceae > Rutidosis > Rutidosis leptorrhynchoides. The sequence continues at coordinate 250,711,959 of NC_092341.1, forward strand.
ACCTAGATACACACACAAACACACACACACACATACATACATACATACATACATACATATACATATATATATATATATATATATATATATATATATATATATATATATATATATATATATATATGTATATATATATATATATATATATATATATATATATATATATATATATATGTAAGTGAACACATGTAGATAGATAGATAGATAGATAGATAGATAGATAGATAGATAGATAGATAGATAGATAGAATGAAACATAAGTAAGGATGGTCAGATAGTATCTACATGAACAAAATGGTGTTTTTCTTTTAGGTAATTTTGTACATTTTTGGAGAAAAAGATAAGTGTTTACATATAAAGTATATAAACAAATAATACATTAACTAAACTAAGAAAATATTGTTGTCATTTTTGAATAACATGATATGGATTGATCCTCTTTTATACATAATTGGAAAAAGTTATGATCATATAAGGTGTAACAAGATACTTCAAATTTATGATTTGTCATGAGCTAAATTCTAATGTTTTCTTAATTCGCT